>NC_090451.1:665880507-665933707 GCF_031143425.1 Pleurodeles waltl
AACGACTAGGAGTAGTTTGTGTTTTTAAGGGCCTTGTTTGTCATATTGCTGTAGGCTTGCTCGGCCTGACAATGTGTAATGCACTACGCCCTCTAGGGGCTAAATATATGGTTACACCACATTACTTTCGGCCATTCTATTTTCTTGTGGTTTTTCTTTAAAAAAAAAAAAAAAAAACATTTTTGCCCCTAAATCACCGTGTGGTGGTCCTAGGACAATGGGACCACTATCCAAACATTACGCATGCTGCACTCTTTCTGTCTAGGTCATCGCTGGGTCCTCTCACTAGGTTGGGTAGGACCCTAAAATAATAATATAAATAAATAATGGCAATATTTTAATTTTTTGCTGCAGATAGAGGAAGACGGTAAATGGAAGTGTTTTAGTTATATATGCAGGGCCACTGCAATTATGTGGCAAAAAAAGACTAAATTATGAAGCAGGGTTGACCAATTTATGTTGCAAGAAAAGTCCAGTTATGCATTTACAGCGCCAATACTTCTAACTCATACAAAAGCGAGACCTATTGCACTGCAAATCCTTGTTAGTTTAGCTTTGCTTTGATGGTTACTGCATTTTCTTTTAGGAAGTATATACCTGAGAGACTGACACAGATTACTCAAATGCATAAGCATTTACACCTGTAAATTAACAGATGTACATTTATGCATGCATAAGTAAAACACACAAGTACGTTTCCATTTGCTAGCCTTAATATAGACTTAACAGTATTTCGTGCCTACACACAGCTTTTAATAATTTGTTGTTGAAAGACCTCTTTTGGACCATATCAAAACTTGTAGTGGGCTTAGAGCCAGCCCCGTGATTACCTTTGGATGGCTATCTTGTCCCTCTCATTTGCTTGCTTCTTATTAAGCAACTTGGAAGAAATGCTGATGCCATGTTTGGGTCTATGGTTAGAATTGTGGAATGTTGGCCGGCTTTCCCGGAGTTATGTAGAGGAGTATTACAATGTTAGAAAAATTATGAATTTAGGAAAATGAGTTGCGTAGACGGATCAGGTGGGATAGTGATTCATGAGCTTGTTGATTTGGCATACAGCCTGTAAGTTTGCGCAACCAAGCTCAGTTCCAGTGTTTGCTTGAAATTTCGCTAAAGCTAAGTGGACTTCGGTCGCAAGGTTGGATTTAGTAACTGTAAAAAATGCTGATGTGTGAGCATTGGAAGCCGATGTCTGTCACGATAGTTAGCTTCTCACTTCTTACCACAGCAATCATGGTACATTCCAAATACTTGCCAGCCTCTCACACAGGCCTGCAATATGAGCTTCTCAAACTGACCTCAACTGGGAGCTTCTCAGTACTGACCAGTGCCAGTTTGCTTAAAGATTCAGTGTTTGCCTTTCGCATTCCATCACTAATTCCACTTCCTGGAACTGCCCACAGTATCAACTCAAGGCATACCACGGTGATGGCGAGCTCCATGCAACATCCAACAGTGCCAGCTTTAGTCACTGTTTACCAGAAAGTTAATTTGAATCGTCACCAATGGCAGTTTCTTACACTGCCCACTGATGCTAACAAATTACCATACCACCTTCGAGTGATTTTTTACAATGATCATTCGTTTGAGTCTGCTCCAATTTGTTTCATTCACTGCTCACACCCACAGGCTTCTCTTATTAATCCCCAGTGCCAGCCTTCTTCCGCTGCTCACCCTTATGAAATTCACACATTAGGCTCTGTTGCCAACTATTCACATCTCTGACTGGTGCCAGCAACTTACAGTACTGACAAAAGTTGGCTGGTCGTGCTGCTACTTAGGGCCTGGTTCTCAGACTGACTGACGGCCATGTTTTCAGACTGCTGCCCTGGGTCGTGTTCTCAGACTTGAAGAATCAGCAGAGTTTCAAGCGTTTTAACTACCCAGCAGTGATTTGGATATCAACATTGCAGTTAGAAAAAGATAAATGCGCTGAAGGGACACTGATATGGGTGCTCTTGAGCCATTTGCAAGCACTCAAAAGCTGATTAGCCTCACCTCTGAGCTACGGCTTTCAATTTACGACTCATTTCATGAAAGTTTATTAGAGTAGCGTGGTTAGCTTTATGGGTTCTTGAAAGTATATGACAAAAATGTAAAGCGTTTTAGTTCAGTGGAACTTCTGGCCTTTTCTAGCTGCAGCTTAACGTTTGCGCTGAAAGTTTTTTATTCAGATTTCCGCCCTAGCTTTGGTGGTGTGAGAGATGAAACATCATCTCCCTGGCAAGGTCGCCGGTTGTGAACTTTTGTTTGATTAGCATGGTGAAGCTATTACAGCCCTAAGGTCTAACTTTTAAGCTAGATTTTATGCATATAGTTTTAATTTGTAGAACTGTTGCTTGTGTGGTCTGGAGTGCATTGACCAACAATACTAATATTCTAATTCTTTTTGAGGATAGAACAGAGTCCCAGTATTAGTAGCGGTTCAGTAGACTGTTTTGTTTTGCTTCAAAGCACTGGCTGCTATCCAAGGTCATTTGAACAACTAAGACTCTGGGATCTTAGCCAATGTTGTGGTTTATTTCAGAAGTATGTATGCAAGAACAAAAAAGTATTATGTAATTTACATTACGTGTAAAGCTATGCAGTTATTGCGGGAAAGAAAAAGGTAGAGAGAGGCCAACTTAGCTCATTTTTTGAGGCTAGAGTTGGTCTGTTACTGGGACCTCAGTTTAGAGTATGTCTTGGTCAGGAAAGCAAATATTTATCCATTTCTTGATTTTTGATTTGACCAGAATCTAATTTTTGATAAGTAGACCAATTACATGTGTGTAAGTTGTCTTGTCGGATGGGGGAGTGAACCTAACCCTCTTTATAAACTCCAGTTGTTTGGAGTCTGCAGATGGGTGTGGGGAATGACCAAGGTGCCACTTGATGTATACTCAGGATAGTGCTTGGAATGATGCCAAAGGGATAAGGAGAATGCCTGCGCTTTCAGTAGCACAGTTTTTCTCTGATTTAAATGACGCATCTTAAGACAAGGGCCTGGGAGAATGTTTATTATTATTATTTTTTAATGAGTGTTTGAACCATTGTTATAGAGGACATTGAAAGATAAATCTTAGAGGATTTACCTGTGTACCTACAATTTCCAGGGTAAGAGGTTGGATTGTGTGATGGTCACTAAAGTGCGTCGCATCTCTGTGTGTTAATTGTTAATAAGATTTTTGGAAATATATTAGTAAGAACTAGGGTGGGTAGAGACTAGGTAGTATAGGGTTTTAGTTTCTTCCTGTGAAGCCAAAGAGTGAAAGTTTTTTTTTTTTTTTGTTTTTTTTTTAGATGTCATTTATTTCACCATTTGTATGTTTTTTTTATGTTGTTTGATTGTTTGGTATTGTGTGTATCACGTTATTTTATAATAATGATAAATGATCTTACAAATGATAACAAGATCTTCTTTCAGACGTGGATAAGTGATGAAGACTATGTACAAAACAAATTCAGTTTCTAGAGTATAGTGTCCAGAGTCCACAGTTTATCACTTATATACCAGTGAATACATTTACATGCATAATGTCTTCACCAGAATATTTATGCTCGATATAAAATGTATTTCAGGATGTTTGTTTTGGTTCACTAGCCTTGTATCTAGAATAAACATCAATGATGTAGTATTTACCCGGGATGAGAAACTTGATTGGGATCTGCTTATCCCCAGTAGAGTTATTTAGGCCGAGTCACAACAACAACAACCTCCAGCGTCTTCCAAGCCTTTTTGGTGGCGACCGTTCTAATTACTATATTTTTGTTTTGGGGGACAGGGGTGTTGTGTATCTTTTTTTTCTGTGCTGCTTGTCCAGCAGTCCTTTAAAATGAATCACAAAACTTATTTTGGCCAAAGAACAGACATTCTCTAAGGTCAACAAGAATAAAACATCTTCATTGATCAGCAGGCTGTCTTTCTTGCTTTATATGGTGTATGTATTTGTGTGTTGTCTTTTTGTGACATATTGGAGATGACCTTCGCGGGTGGGGAAAAGTTACATGATGTGCAACTGTGCCTAGCAGCACATCACATCCCTGGATGCACCCAAGGCATTTGACATTTTGTCGTCCTTTTCCCTGGCTTAGCTAAAGATATTGGTACTTTCTTTTTGTGTTATTAGGTTCTTGGAGTATCTGAATGTGTGACTTTCCATACTTAAGTTACACACCAGAATCCAGCATTCTGTGATATTCTATTCAGCAAGGCTATAGAGTTTTGGTAGTAGAGATGCAGTGTCCTGTGATTGGAGTATTTAATGTTTTGACATGGTGCATAAGATATGTGACTGATGTCTTTGATTGTGTGACATGGCTGCTCTCAAATACTTGCTTCTAAAATCACACAGGACTGTCTTTGGTAGTGAGGTTGTGAATCTTCCAGAGCAGAGCCATCCTGGTTCTGACCTCAGCATAGAACGTAAGCACAGTCTGTTCTATCGCCAGACTGTTTCTTTAAAAGCTGCTGCTAGTCCTGGACTGCTTGAGGAGAACCCAGCGGAGCTTCATGCTCCAAGCCTTGCTTTATCTCCCTGTTAACCTACTGTAGCTTAGTGTCTTCTGTGCGCTGTCTTAGGTTTTGGTAAAATAAAAAGAGGGTTGGGTGGGGTGTGTACCTATCTGAGAACAGCCCGGTGTTGAAGTGATGAAGCTGTTATTGCTCCAGAAAATGTTTTGTTCAGCAAGTGTCTTCAGGTGATGACGTTTTTTTAAGTGCGGCAGATATGTTCTGGTTTCTGTAGCAGTTAAAAGGTAGCGTTGTTGGATGACAGATCTCACTGTGGGGGGTAGAATACCATCGTAGAGAAATGGGTGGGAAAGAGGTCCTGTTGGGGCACGGGACTAGCCGATTGCAGACAGAGGACCTTAGTTAAACTTTAATGGATACAGAACATCAAAAATTGTCAGATGCATTGTTTGCTCTTTTTAAAGCGTATTGACTCTAATGTGAGTCGTAACCTGAACGCCGTAGCTTTACACTTTTAAAGTGTAAAGGACAGACCATTTGCAGATGATCCTCTTAGGTTTGGGAGTACTTTTAAAACAAATCATCAGGGGTCCAATGTACTGTGGGGCTGATTATTCTACAAATTCATACTGATGGAAATTCTTTGTGGTGAAGTGTACTGAAAGTATATGGTACCACTTTGCTTCTGCTTAATTTCACTTTCCGTACTTTTATATGTGGAAAAAGTTCTGCACATTTTCCCAGTGGTTCACAATTTCTATTTACCATCTGCAAAAGCGGATCACTGTGCCGTAGAGAGTGGCTATTTTTTATGTAATTGGTGGAAAAAGAGTGAGTAGAGCGCAGGGCAAGCCATATCAGTGTAAAAAGCAATTTGAAGTCAAAAACCTGCTCCAACCTTCTGTGTGTGTGATGGTACAGCAACTGGTGGTCTGGTCCTCCGCCAACGGTCTTTCTCCAGTTCTTTTTTTTTATTTCTTGCAGCACAGTAGGGTGGATCTTCAAACGGCATAATATAGAAGTATTTGACTGGAGGTTGGATACAGTCTTTAGTTTCCTCCCACCCATGCATATTCTGGCTTATGTTTAAGACTAGCCCTTTGCAAAAATGTTCTCTCTCCTGCATATTCTTGCATAATTCCAGAAACGTGCAAAATACGTTTTTTAATTTTTTTTTTTTTTTTTTTAACCATTTGGATAATGTGATACGTGGGTATTTTTTTCCCATGGGAGACTGGATTGAGTAGAAAGTATCCTCGTACCCATCTCCTGTCTAACTTTTGTGGCTTTTCCATACAAGGTAAATATTAGTGGAGAGAAATTAATCCTGACCCATCAAAATGTATGTTGCTGTACATGTAATTGTGTATTTTACAAAAAAGGCCTTCTATACCACCATGACCACCCATTCTTTGTGACGCGTTATTGATCAGAACCGGATATATAAGGCCTTTCCTGTTGGTCCTAGGCCATTGATTAGTTCCTGCCAATGGTCTGTCTGTCTGTACTAAAGTCGGCTGCTATTGTACTTGAATGGAAACATTTTATTAGTCTTTGGGCCCTTGTCTTGACATTGGTGGTGTGGGCGAGCAGTGAAGAATTTCTGCAAATGGTGGAGAGCAAATGAAACCCTGATACTATGACAGAAAAAAATTATACTTGATAAACTCTGTCTGGCCAAAAATATGTATTTTCAAAAATAGTGGTATATTGTTTACATGCAGGCGAACATTGCAGTTATGGTGGCACACAGGAAACCGTAAGGCCCTAGTGACTTTTGGGCCGAGGAAATAAAATCCTTTATGAAAATATTGGTCTAGTCTGGTTCTGTGATTTAGGAAATACTGACCTTTGTGGAAATGGATACCAGCAGGTAAAATATTTGTATGCCTTTGGCTGGCATCAGGGACTCCTTGGTCTTAAGAATTTCATATCCGCTTTGTATAAGACGTTGTATGCAGTGGGGGCAAAGATGCAACTAAAGAAAAAAAATTACATTCTGCAATACATTTTGCACACACTAACTATAAAAGTTTTTGATTAACAGCAAGGGTGGTGTTGCGCCATTTTGATTGGGACTTCCTCCTCACCCAGTGAATATAAAGGTCTTTACTTTAGAGACACATAAGACCATTCTCAAGTCCTCTTAATTTTGACAGAGCAGGGAAACAAAGAACAGGAGGCTGTTTTTGCCAGGGGAACAAAAAGTGGTCAAATGGGAAAGCTGGAATTGGAAATCTTTCTCCTGGTTGCACAATCAACAAGTTAACAATTGGGAGTCTATTTTTTGGGCCACATTGGCTTTTATCTAATTATGACCTGCTAAGTTATGTACACCACAAAGTAATAGTGGTTG
The DNA here is from genome assembly GCF_031143425.1 of Pleurodeles waltl. Classification (NCBI taxonomy): domain Eukaryota; kingdom Metazoa; phylum Chordata; class Amphibia; order Caudata; family Salamandridae; genus Pleurodeles; species Pleurodeles waltl. The sequence goes on from NC_090451.1 coordinate 665,887,320, forward strand.
TCACACAGCCAGAGTTTTATTGGTTTACTGTCTGGCTGACTGAATGATAGCCATGATGTAGAGTGTATAGCTTGGAGGCTTTCTAGCGAAAGTTTTTGCAGCACCTGAGAACAATGATATTTTTGCATGCTCAAAAGTGCCATAAGCTACAAGGTTTGACCCCATAAATTATTTTCTTCTCCCTGCAGAGGTATAGGAGAGACCACTGTCGGGTCTAGCAGCATGTCCAGCTTGCAGCGCCCTAGGACCAGCCACACAGTCTCTCCCCACACACAGCAGCGCTCCTTGTTGGGTCCTGTACCTCTGACGAGAACAACGTTAGCTGCTACTCTGAAGGACCGGGAGGATGAAATCTTTAAGCTCTGACAGGGGCACATTGATCCTGCAAAATTCCATCCCTATAGTAAGACTTTGAATGGAACATTTTAAAGCTCTGGTCGAAGCTGCCCATGCAAGAAGAACAAGGATGAGATGTTAAATTTCTTCACAAAGAAGGATCCCGTTAAAAAATGATCCCCTTCCATGCTCTTCCATATACACCAGCTAGCCATATGTCATTAATATCTGGTGATCCCAATGTGAATACGGAGAGCAGTGTGTGGTGGCGATGAGATCTGGAACCCTGCAAGCAAATCTGCTTTCCATCGTCTGGGAGGAGGATGGAGGATGGCGATCATTTTACAAGCCCTTGGCCCTGGACATCCAAGTCCAACAGGGCGGAAGAAGGAAGCAATGGGTCATGTATGCCTTTATCATCTACAGTCCTGTGTCCTCTCTGTTGTGACACAGAAGGGAACTGAGGAACAGGGAAGATGCAAAAGCTGGGACTGGAATACTGGGCTCCCTGATCCACATTTGACAAATTAACCAGTGATGAAGCTATATAACCCCAGTACTCTGAATAAAATTAATAAATAACACAAGTATAGTTTCATAAATATGATGAATTTATAACAAACCTCCTCCTGCTAGGACTGGGATAGTAATATATACCTAGGGAATCATTGGCTCTTTGACTGTTCATCTAAAGCTAGTCAGGAAGGAAGCTCAGGGTTCATCTCTCTTGGTGTTGAGGGACACTGTCCTGGTATTGAGAAGCTTAATCGACAGATAAAAGCTACTTGGTGCAGTGGATTGAGTGGCCTGTGGAAGGAGGGGAGACAGGATAGCCTAGTGCACTTACATACAGTACGTATTTCAGAGCATTTTCCTGTCCATTTCTGAGATGTTTTAAAATTAAAAGCAATAAAATTAGTTCACTGACTCACCAGTCGGAACACACATTTTCAAAGCCAATAGATCTAGCTTGAATTTTGATTACTGACTAAAACATTTTTTTTTTTTTTTAATCCTGCAGCAGCGCAAAACCTAAAAAGGATTGTTTTCTGATTACAGTCCATCTATGAGAGAAATAATTTGTGGTGATTTGGTGTACTTTTGAGATGTAAAGTAGTCCCTTGTGCATTTCAATGAATTTTACAGTGATGCCCTCTTCATTTCTGACCCAGTTGAAGTGTTGATGTTGTACATGCCTCCCACCCCCAGACAGTATGACACCACCTCCCCTGATTTTCAGTTCTCAATGGGCGGTGTGCAGATGGGTGACATTTTGGTAGATATTTCCTACTATGCACAATCCACTCGATGCTGGGTCCCCTATGGTGAAAGAAATTTGAAATATTAGGGATACGTTATCCAATGAGCTATCTTTCTGAAAGAATCATCCGATTATGGTCGGACTTGATGACCTAATGCACATCTGTTCACAACAAGCATTTGCAGTGCAATCTTGCATATTTCAAGCAAGTTAATTGTCATATTTTGACAACCGCGTCTATGAGCAAAAACAAAAGGAAAAATTAGTGGAAACTGAGACAAGATGACTTAACAAAATAAAAGAAAGTTAGTTTTAAACAACAAAACTTTTCAATTTTGTTTTTCCTGCTGGGCAAGTTTTTTTCCAGTCTCAAGCCTTTTATTTGCAGTGCACTAGAAGTTACAAGCAGCAAAAAATAGTACCTCGATCATGTCTGGATTAGCGGACAGGCACTAACTAAGTTTAAATCCATTAGTGCTTGATCTCTGCTCCACACAGAGGAATGGAAATTATGCCAGGCTTGCCTTGACGAATTACGGGGTTGTAAAGAAGAGTGCCATGCAAGCCAACAAATGGTGAGAGACAGGCGAGCTCCAAGCCCTTTACTGAACACAACAGTGTCTCGCATGCACTCGCAGGTTCGCCCCAAAAAATGCCAAGGGTAGTGAAAGTGACATCATGTACACTTTGACACCTGATTACATCACAGAGTTTCTTGTGTAAATGAGCCCAAGCGTGATGACAACTTCAACGTAAAAAGGAATGCCTAGTCACAGTGAATTTATCTTACAGAGGTAAGAAGCAAACAAACGAAGTGGACCACTTGCTCATAGCAAAACACACCTGTACCTACATCGTCCCCTAGGCTGGCTTAGAAAAGAAAACAGCCAAATCTTTGTGTGATAAATATAATTGACGTGACTTTGAAACAAACCAGCTTCCAACTGTCCTTTGTAGTAAATGACTGGAAAACAGCCACCACGATGACTTGTTCCTTCTAAATGAATTTCAGAGTTGTGCTTTGTTTCACACTGTCCTCTTGGTGATAATCCTGCATGCTTCAAATGTGAACTAGGCGTTTTGGACAGTAATGTTGGTGGTGTGCCCGTGTTCAATTGAAAGTTTAGGTTTACTTAACAGCGGTTTGCAAGAGTTTACAGCACTAACTGAAATATTTCTTACAGAATTATGTTTTTAAGCACAATTTAAATTTCACTACCAAATTTGCCATGGAAAACAAATAAAAGTACAGTTATATTGAATTACTATTTCAACAAACAGAACTTGGAACTGAATAATGAACGTGGTTACACGGTTTATTTATTATCATTTTTAAGTATTTATTTAGCACGATGACCTATGAGCTTAACTAAATTAATATGTTCCATCAGGATACATACCAAAAAAATTATAAAATGCCCTTGTCCCTGTGCTCTGCACTTTTTTTAATATTCTGCTTTGAGTGGTAAATAAAAGCATTTAGAATTCATTTTAATGGTTTACTAATTGGGTGGTTTTTTCACACAAACGTTTTGCGGTTCCTGTTTTTGATAACTGATGTCCTAATGATAAACCACTATTGTCAACTATGGATTGCTAAATTCAGACAAGCCATGGAAATGATCCCTTGTTTGGGATCGATATGGGGGATGTAGAAAACATTTGAAATTGCCTATTGTTTTTCACATAATTGTATGTACCTGTGACATAAAATTCACTGCCCAGCCAAATCTTACTCAGTTGCTGAAAATTCCTATAGCTGATTTTCGGTTTAGTTTAGGTAGTCATAGCTTACTGAGTAGACTCCATATTATTGAAAGAGTGCTTATTCATTTTGTTGACAATGCAGCATTTGGATTTTCTATAAGACAGATTGCATGCTGCATTCAGCAAGGCCGCGGTTTCATCTTCTTTTAAACATTGAGACAAAATCCCCTTGCCATTCTAAATGGGTGCATCAGCAGGTAACCCTGGTTTAGAAATGTATTCTAATGAATTATCAGTGTTTCGCCCGTACTATTTATAGGTTCGAGACCCTTCTTTAAAGGAATAGTAAGCCGTTCTGGATCATCTCCTAGTCTTATAGGGAGTCTGTTTCAAATATAGTTTCTTTTGAGGGATCCTTATCATTGATCAAGACTCCTTAGACTTCCGCATCTTGAAGTCCTGCACTGTCATTTTCTTCTCTTTTCTTAAAGGCATCGATATAGTCCTCTGGATTAGGTTTTTTCCCCCTCCTCCCTGTTGAAATCCAAAATCTGATTTTGATTGTAAACGTCTGCATTTCAGTACTTCATCACTCTTCCAGAGCAGATAGTCTATCTGTTGCTATTCTGTGTTCTTTAGTTAGACATGCTTAGTGTGTGTACTAGTCATACAAATGTTCTGTTTTCGTTTTACCACCGCGCCTTACCATCTTTTTCATCCGTCTTAAGAACTTTTCTTTTTAGGGGACTTGCTATCTGACTCTAGTGATGTTAAGAGGATCTGATTGTCATTTTAATATTCATCTCTCGATTAAATCTTCTCACAAAGCATGTGATGTTCTGACTTGGACCGCTAGTCATGCTGCGTAGGATTGAGTGCTTAAGTGCGACTCTTGAAATTCAGAAGATGCAGGATAGGGAAAGCAAACTGCTCTGTCATGTGTACTAAAGCTGAAAACTGCTCTGGCAGAATATAACAAATGCTGAAAACAGTTTACATATACTCAAGTCATTTCTACACATTAAAATAACCAAAAAGTAAGGGTCCTGGAAATTTTGATATGTTAAAGCAACAGTAAAGCTTGAGTTAATTAATTTACTTTTCGATGTTGTCTAAGGAGAGCGTTCATAAACTGTTGGTTATTTACCCTGACCATAAAATTCCAGTTATCAAGCAGAGAATTCTGCTACTGGTTTATATGCTTTGATACTTTCTTGGTGACAGAAAGGATATTCAATACAGTATGGGATGACTTTCAGTGTGTAGGATTATTTAGAATTTGGTGCGAGTTTGCAAAGAAAATCATGGAAGGCTTTAATTAACAGATGTAGAAAGAAGATAATGCCTTTAACCTGTCCAGGAGCTCAGGAACTCAAATTATATCTTTTTAAAAAAAAAAAAAAAAAGCTCATGTTTGTGAAGTGAACAACACTTCCAGCTCATAGCACAAATCTTTTGAGAAGTTGTAGTACGTGTTTGAAAATATGAAGTCGGAAACATCAACTCCTATTTAGTTATTTTATTTGTTTGCTTTTTTTGTTGCCATCGTATAACCTGAGCCTTGCCAATTATGTATTTGAATATCGAACAAATAAATATTGTCTAGCATAAAATCTTGTTTACACAAAATCCCATTCGGTGCTTTTTTGTTTAGCTAAAACAGAGTGATATTTTGTAAATAGTATTGTGGATTCAGTGTTTATGTCGGGTGATATTCTAACAAGGATATTGTGGTGCCAAACCATTTCACCCATATCCCCATTCATTGCTATCCAACAACCACATCAAAAAAATGTTTTCTGGTAAAAGAGAATTTGTTGAAAAACGTTAAGTATCATGAACTTCGAGCCAGATGCAATCAAGGCAATATTTCTGAACATTCCAGGTCAAGGATGCGATTTCCGTATTAATCAGGAAGTCTGAAGGTGCGTGCATATATATGACTTTAAGAAGGGCTATCATGATGGCAGTGAAGCAACCTCCATCGTGCATTGCTGTTCTGTCCCCACTCGGAATATCATTTGATTATGAGGCACTACAAAACAAAACCGTTTGAAACGATAATGAAAAGATATAAAGAGGTCCAATTATGGACTTATTTGACTTGCCATACATTGGTAGGTTTAGTAAAAAAAAAGTGAGAGATCCGAGTGAATTCGCCTAAAATGTCTTTTAAATTAAATCTGTTTAATAATAATTTCGCTGGAGACCATGTCCAGTCCGTGTCAAAGGGTGACTAAAGAGGGGATGGCATATAAGCTAGAATACCAATTGCTCATTACTCCAAAACTACATGCTGCCTACTTGGAAGTAGTACTCTGCATGCGGAAGAATTGCGCCCTGTTTAAAGGTGCATACATGCCCCCTTTCCAACACAAGAAATGTAGGTGATTGAAGCCTGTAAGTGCCAGTAAAACTGTAGATGGTAGGTCCCAGAAGGGACTTTTCTGACAGTCTACCTGTATGCATGCATGGATCACTAGCCGCTTAGAACGCTGTTGGTCTGAGTGTACACATGCATATGAATTTCTTGAAAACATGTAAGCACTTCAAAAGTGTTTTCAGTCAGAAACGGATTTGTTCAGGTTAGTTCATGTTTGAATGCAAACGGTGACTATGAGCATTTACACATGTTTCATCGTTAACTAGCAATTGTTTTCTGACTAAAACATTTTTAAAATGCTTATATATATTTTTTAATATCTTGATTTTAATAATACCTACATCAATTAATTTTGGGTGCATTACAGTATGCTTCAAGTAAGCATTATTGTTTCACCTCAAAACCCTTCACTGGCTCCCTATAAACAAGAGAATCACATTCAAGATCCTCATCCACGCACACATCCCTCCACAAGACCGGCCCAACATACCTCAATGAGAGAGTGAACTTTCACATTCCCACCCGCAACCTCCGATCAGCCAACCTCGCCCTAGCCACAGTCCCCTGCATCCAACGCACCACCACAGGAGGCAGGCAAAACCTGGAACTCCCTCCCCACCCACCTCCGCAAAACCAAAGACCTCCTGCTCTTCGGAAAAAACCTCAAAACAGGGCTGTTTGAACATTGACCCTCCTGCTACCCCCCCCCCCCCTCCCCCAAGCGCCTTGAGGCCCTCATGGGTGAGTAGCGCGCTATATAAAAAAAATTGATTGATTGATTTCTTGGTTAATCTATTATCCTGATAGGAGTAACCACCTTTTTTTATAGGTATGTTGCTCAAGATGCTTATGGCCAGTGACAAAAAAATGATGGCTAGTGATCATATGAGTTAACCACTGTTCTAGAGTATGAAACAGACTACTTATCTAGGACATGAAAAGGAAACCATGCCTTGCAGGAACGATACAATCAACATGCAAGGATGACATATATAAGTAACACAGGCTGTAAGTGGGTAAGAGAGAATGGTCTCTGAACTTTTATCAACACATCTTTGTACACAAATGCAGGACTCCAAGGTTAACATGAAAAATGTTACTCATGCCCCTCCTTCATTCTTACACAATATCTAAAAACAAGTGGTAACCCTGTTCCTTGCCTTTCCAACTCGCATTCCTAGAGTCAACCTGCATAACACCGTTTCAGCATTACATGGGAAAACCTGTTGAACTTTGCAACCTCATCCTGTTTACATGGCCTAACCTCTAACTTAAAATAGGAAAACAAATCTATTGTGCCTTCCCCCAAAACTTCTCTTCTTGTTTCTTTCAGCTTCCCTGTCTTCAGTCTGCAAGGATAACAAACATTTTAAAACAAGCATTGGCAATGACAATAGATCGGGCTAATTAATGCACTGTCAAGCTAGATTGAAAAATCCATATAGGTTAATGACTGTCTCCTCACACCTCTGTTGCTACCATTAAAAACAACATAAAAGTATCTAGCTATCTAAGACACTTTAATATCATTACAATGTCATGCCTCTGAAAGTTCAACCTCGGGAAGGTAGATAAATGAACAAAATAATGACAGCTATGTGGAGGGCAAGCACTTTTTTTCTTGAGGAAGCACACATCTGCCCAATCAAAATGGGTATTTCTGTCTTCCAGCATATGGGCGGAGGCAAAGCCCCTCTACTGGTGTTTCTCACATAATTGCCTGGCGATGGCTGCGCTGTTAAGCCAGACCATAAAAATTGAGCTCTCTCTAACATCTTCATCACCATCTTCAGCTCCCTATTTGTAGACTTCCCTAGCCACATCACGAACTCCTGCAAACCCAAAATCAGTTAAAACGATATAAAAGAGACTGGCAAAAATACCATATTGTCATTAATTTGTGTCATTCCCTTTGTATATTCCTGAATATTACCTAGAGAGGAAATAGAAATAAAAGGCACTGCATAAAGAAATTCACATACAAATATATGTAAGCAATTACACTAAATGCTAAAAAACACTCAGCCATGTGAAAACGAGGAGATCCACTCTAATTATTTGTCCCACTAAAACCCAAAGGCGACTCCCAATACCCCAGTGAACAAGCCATGAAAACTTCACAGCTCCCAAATCTTATATTACAATAGAATTTCTCATCCCCTCTGATCCCTCTCAACTTTCCGCTGCAGCGTTTGATTTGTGCAGGTGGTTGCGGGTGATGGCCACAGTCACTCATTGTTAGGCTAGAACTTATTTTTCGACATCAGACCTTGACCCAGAGCAAGAGAAAGGCAGAAAAGTGAGAAAGGAGGAAGAGAAAGATAGGAAAACAATGTTAAATGGAGAAAGTGAGAATGAAAAAGAACCTGCCAGAGATCAATAAAGAGAGGAAGAGTAGTGCGGTGGAAGAAAGGAACTTGAGATCGAATCAAGGGCAAGTGCTCTTGGGATTTGGCAAACCTCACTTTTGACAGTGGCAGTCTGGGCCCCTTTGAAAACCTAAGCAGAAATTAAGCCCTGACAAAGTGCCCTCACGATTTAGTACTGTAGATAATGGTAGTGGCTCAAAATACCCAGGACAACTGCTGAATTTTCATTATCCGAGCCTGCGGAACACTTGTACACAGATAGAAATAGTCGCAGGCTTGCTTCATCGCAGCAACGGATTTCCTATATAAGAGCTGCTTCTTCTTTCGCCTGGCTCTGTGATGTATACTGCTCTACACAGAGCTGTTCCCCATAGCTTCCATGTCCTTGATCCTCAGGAGATCTAGTAGATGGTCCGTACTGGAAGCATTAGCCTCTAGGTGCAGGAAACCATAGGATGTCTTAACTAGAACCGGTGAATCTTTCCTGGGTGTTTGTTTTTTCATTCTTTCTACTGTCTTCAGTACATGTAGGTTGTGTTCGTTCTTTGCGGAACTCCACACTAGGTGATAATGCAGGTAGTATTACAGGGGCCAGGGCTTTATTTTTCCCTTCATCAGACTTGCAGCCAGCGAAACAATGACGAAGAAACAGATAGCAAAACATTGACAAAAGGCAGAAACCGGCATGACAAAGACCCTTCAAAAGTGAGATAAAAAGGAAAGTGTATGGTGTTGGAAGTAAGAAGCTTAAGCACGAATCAAAACTAGGCAGCCTTTGTGTTAGGCAACCTCATAGCTGCAGGCTCCTAAGAAACACATTAAGATTCTGCACTAGATTCATGGTAACCTTTTTCTTTGTATATTATTATTAACAAATGGAGCACTTTTATTAAAAAGAGGCATCAGTCGCGGATAGGTTAATGCTACGATGGTAGAAACACCCAGCAGGACCAGCCTTCTGCTCTCTTTCAGACACTCTTTAAAATGCATCACACCTGAAGGAGCTCCACTGCCTCCCCATTTACAAACAAGCACAATCCAAACTCCTCACCCTCAGTGTCAAGGCAGCTCCTAATTGTGGCCCACCATACCTCAACAATGACTTCTGCTTTCACAGACCGCTGTTCATACATACTCGTATGTGCACACCATCCCACACATGTGGAAAACCAGATCCAGAGATTGAGCCTTCTTGTACATTGCTCCTAAAGCGTGGAACTACTTGCCGCTGCGTAGAAGATCCTCCACCTTACTTCTTGAGTTCCACTAGAAGCTGAAGACCTGGTTTTTTGAGCAGTGTCACTAGGCTGTAGGTGTAGCTAGACCAGGGCCTAGTGTATAATAAAGTAGGTATCAAGGCTTTTCTCAGGAGGCCACTGCAGCTAGCACCATCCATTGCCCTGGCCAGTGCTGCCAATGACCCTACCAGCAAAATTGCACTCCTATGGGTTTGTTAACTTCAACAATTCCATGCCACCCAAAAGCTGTAAGAATGCACTGGGATTTCGTTGTATTTATTTTAATATATATTAAATTAGCAAATACTGTGATTGTGCTCATCTTAAAATCAGGCAGATAGCACCACCATGTGGTGGGCTGGCATTAAGGCTGGTGTTTGGAATTAAGTGCTGGTGCTGAGCAGCGGATATCATCGGCTCAAATTAAGCACTGGGCTCCACTCACACCTGCTCAGCAACAGGATACCCTCCCAGGTGATAGTACATTCTACAAATTTATATAGCATAACAATCTCTGTTGCGTTGTAACACTTAATTTATATAGCACTTACTACCACTCTGTGGGGTGCTAAAGTGCTTCCCTACATGAGTAGCATGATACACCGTGTATGGTATGTGTTTAGCATAATGGTTAATGAAACAGAGCAAGGAAGGTAAATAACTGCACAGTTGAAAATACAGCAATTTTCCAGAAGTAATGTAGGTTTCAATTGTTCCTACTGAGTTTTCAAAAAGATAAAGTACAACTTTAAGTAGCAATCTTAGATATTCTGAATTGTAGTGCCCCCCCCCCCCCACCACCATCCCCCGAGCCCTTTCCCTCCTTCCTCCCTTCTCCACTAACTTGGGATGAAAATGTTTCTTCTGCAAAATGGCCACTTAAGTGTGCCACCCGCAATACTGTGCTTGAAATGGAAACATGACAGTTTAGGTACTCATCTCAGAATACCTGTTTGCTACTGTGAAGTGCAGGTACTCTCTGATTAAAAGCATTGCACCCAAGTGCGGGTACTCTCCCTTTCAAATTAAATAAGTGCAGGTACTGAGTACCTGCGTATTTAAAGCATTGCCCCAGTCTACCGCCTCCACTCCACCTATTTGTATTGTAGGGTGAATCATTGGTCTTCCTTACCGTGTGTTCCCCGAGGAGACATCTGTGGTTCTCGTGCATGTGATTTGTCCACAGCCCTTCACACAGTAGCCCAATAAAGTTTCCAAATTTTCTGAAATGTCTCCTCTGACTCATGTTTAACCTGGGTCATCTTTTCCATACCCAGGGTACCAGGTTTGTACGTGTGGGCATGGATCTTTACCACATTTCGAAAGGAATAATTATTTTAATCTAGCAATCAACAGATTAACCAAACTTTTCTCTGTCATTTGCATTTTAAAAGTAATTATTAATTTTTTAAGAGATGTTGAAAAATTGAGGCCTACATTTAATGGAACAACATAGCAGTAACAGGGGAGTTGATTCGGGCTGTACTGTTGACTATATCAAAGTCGTGTTAGTACACTCCTCCTTGACTCGCATATTTTAGGCTTTAAACGATTCCCAACCTCAGCACTAGATGACAGCAGAGTGCACAGAATATGAGCTTCACCCCTTCATTTTGTTTTATATACTTACAGGCTTCTTGCGCTAGCCTCGCCTTCGGCGATTTCGGACAGCAATTACTTTCCAGATTTCTATGTAACATCCTACATTTCTGGCTCTGTATTTCGTTCACCTGAATTGTCTGCCTGAAGACATGTAATAGCATTTCCTCTTTCTCTTTCTCTGTCTCCTCTTTGCACACATACATAGCAAGGTCGTGTTGTGGCCGAACCTGGAAGATGTTTTTGTTACATTAAATCATTTCACTCCGCGTGCTTCTGAATTCTATTGGATATATATTCTCTTGGTGCTAAAAATAACAGGCTGACTAGACTCCAAATGGAACTTGGCTGTTAGTACAATATAACAGAACAGAGAAAATGGTTTCACTAAATGATTTCCGACCCCACTGCTCATTTTCTTAATAATGTATTAAGGTTCAACACTTTTAGAGCAAGCCCAATCCATGCAACAGGGAATTCAGTCATGGGAACGGGAAGACCCAGCAGTCAGGACATCAGATTAATGTGTTGCAAGCTTGCAGGTGGCGACATCAGGTGACCAACAGTGTGGACGGAATAGGGCTCAGTGGAAAGTAGTGAGGAACAGTTCTGTGAAAGGAAAACATTTAAACAAAACAGATCTAATAAAAAAGACAAGTTTGTCAGCGGTTCAATGTAACACTCTTGGGGTGTCTTTCAGAGGGTCTTCCTGAGGTGCCCAACAGTCTCATTGAGCTGTTTCTGTAAAGTTGATGTTTCGATTCAGTCATAAAAATCCATGAGCCACCACCTGGACTTTAAAGGTCTTGTAATACATTTATTGATTATTTTTAAGTGATTGGGGGCCCCCAAGGTCTCAAGCAAAAAGAGTTGTAATTATTATTTGCATTGTTACTGAAGCAAAGGAGGGAACACTTATCCATTTCAAATTGACATATGACTGCATAAATGACGCGTTTGAAATCCAAAATATGAATATAAAGCCTTGCCATTTGTAAGCAGGTACTCCAATCCGTAGCTCACTGTAAAGGGATGACTTTCAGTGTTTGAATCCAAGGGCCATCCTACGAGTGAGAGCAGAGGTATTTGTGCGAGCGGGGCTAGTGAGGGAGTTGGGAATGAAAGTTACCAGATGGATGTAAATGTTGTTTCTTTTGAGGATCACAGATCGGACACGATACATGCAAAGACTGTTACAAAAAGAGCCCCTACAGAACCTGTACCATGCTGTGCATCCTCGCCAGCCAATAGAAGCAGGGTAAGTCCTCTTTCATCTTATTTCTTTTTTTTTTTTTAACTGGAATGTCATTTGCGACTAATGAAAGTGAAAAATGTCTTACTAAACTTTCGAAGGACAGCAGAATGCCTCCTGATGTAAGTCAAATACAACAGAGGTTTAGTGACACAAGTATTTTGCTCGAATTGATGGTTGGCTACTTGAGGGTAGCAGGGGGGTGCCCATACAGTCTTGTTCTGCAGGGCAGTATGCTAGGGTGAGGCACGACTGACTGTGGCAGATGCATGACCCAGCTAGGACTCATCCATCTTTGGCAGAATGAAAGCGGCTTTGTACAACAAACTTTGCTCAAAATGTTGCCTCTTCTGTTCTAGGCATTGGAGGTAAAATCTGGGCCTTTAATGGTCGGTGCTGCTTCTCTGCAGGAGGCCCACTGTGATTGCTCTCCAACTTCTTGCCTTGCTCTTGAGGTGTATAGGTAGGTCTGCTCTTCTAGACAAAATTGTTGCACTGTTGCATGTGTCATTTCACTCTTTCCCTGCCATGCGCTTTACAATCTGGCTTACAAGGTGTTCTGTGATTGCTCCCTGTTTTTGGTTAAATGCACACGTCCTTCCTGATAGGTCAGTGCTGTGTATATGCCTATATGATTTAAACACAGGCTCGCCACAGAGGTCAAACTGACTTGTATAGGAGGACTTGCACATATATGCTGGTTACTGTATCCATGGGTAAGTCCTCTCTCACATATGTGTGTGCTCCATAAACTCCTGAGTTGGGTTGTAGCACCTACAAATTACAGCGTACAATGTTCATTGCACTACATTTGAAGCATGTCTTTGAAATTCATGGACCTCGCACAACATCTCCAAAATTGGCCAAACTACATCCAACCGCCTATCAACCACGCACTCTGAAATGGTTTCAGGGCTCTAGGAATAGAATTACCGAATCACTTGGGGCCTTGTCACGAGTATAAAGTGCTATGTAAATGGTACAATAGACATAATTTACGTTTCTTGATTAAATAGTTGGATAATGCATACCACGATCTGCGTTGTCCCATGAGGATGCTTGAAGATGGTAGCCATAACAAAGCCACCCAATGATGCTTGTGTTGTTTGTTGTAAAGGTAAGAGATCGGGTTAGTCCTGTTCCTCCCGCAACTCAGCGTCAAATCCAGGGTAGGCAAAAACAAACCCCTAAACGTTGTATACCTCTGGTGACGAGAGCGTACATGGAAAATAGTTTCTCAAGTGATTCATTAGTGCAAACTTTTTACTCATTCCATTTGTCCGGAAAACCAAGGTTTTGGATGTCTTTTCCTTAAAGACGTGCAATTGTGATGCATTTGAATCCGTATAAGGGCACTCAAATAATGCGATTGTGCAGCACACTTCGCGTAATTATAGATTTGTCGCATTTGCCACATAAGCCATCATCTGCTGCATAATCTGCAAATGTTAACAAAATAATTGTTCTAGCTCAAACGGTTCTAAAGTTACTGAAAAAGTAGCAGCATGTGTTGCTGCTTGTTGGAAGGCCCTTAGCAGAACTGGACTGATCACCTTTCTGCTCTTTATTGCTGTGTTTGGGTGTTAATCTGGTGTTAATGAGGTGCAACCAATGCCCAGACAGTATTAACCGGTTTCAAAATGAAGACATAATGAAGTAATATTACAAAATGTGCCACATTAATAATCTGCAGAATTTACTCAACCGGGCCGCATAATTTGGCTCTTTCCTGCCACATAATTCCAGAAGCCCTGATCATAATGCACACAGAATTTGTGTGTGTGTTTTTTTTTCTCATTCACCTTAGGCTCCAGGTCTTCTCCAAGCCAAATTATTTTCCACCCTCTCGTTTCCAGATGTAGACCTTTACCAGGGGGAGGGAGGGACCTTCCCACACAGCTTCAAGAGCGAGGGAAAGGTGTAATTATTAGACACATCATCGACCTTGGACCTATGCTCTTTTCCTCCCTAACTATTATGCGAGGGGCAGCCAAAATGTCTTCGCTCTAGTGATGACTCTTAACGTATCTATTCTTGATGCAAACACCAACTCATCCAGCCAACCTACATATGAGGGAAGTATATTTCCTAGCCATTTCTTACATAACTCTCTCCTAGCCAACAACATTGTGTAGAACAGCAACCTTCTGCGGATCACTCTTCACTACTCTACCTTTGTCCGTATTTCCAAAGCTTACTAGGGAGAGACTTCTATTAACGCTCACCCCCCCATAACATCTGAGATCGGTTGCATTACTTTTTCCCCAAAAGAGTGTATTGCAGGGCATTCCATGAACATGTGTACGTCCGTAGTGTTTCCTAAGCCACACTTTCCACATTTAGCCTCTTCTCCTTTTTTTTATTTTGACAGTTTATAAGGTGACGTATAGGCCCTATGTATTGAGAACAAGTGATTTCTTCTGTAAGTGGCTGGTTTCACGACCGTGAATAAAGTACGCATAGAGATTTACCATATTTCCTGCAGCTGACCACCCGGCATACTACTACTAGAATTTGTGTTTTTGTATGTTCATTGTTCTGCAATGTAATTAATTCAAACTAAACTTTAATCGCTGGTGTGGTATGTTTCAGATATAGTGGCGTTTCTGATAGTGTATTTTCCTACATTTTAAGTGGTGGTAGAACAGAACTCACAATTTCGGTTTTTACGGTGTGTACAAGAATCCCCATCCTCCTACCTTTTGGGTCTTCTAGGTTAGCAATAAATTGTTGATGCACAAATCTGTTTCAGTTGCTGAAGCAGTGGACTAAACTAAGTTCATGTGATGTGTGGGCCCTGCAGATAACTCAAGAAACAAAGTGTGAGTGCACTAGACGTGTCGGCACTTAACTGAGTGAAACAGCAACAGAAGATAGACACAAAGCAGTTGTCTGAGTGGAACATTTTAGGGTGGGGTCCCTGCTCTGGTGTTGGAGATTTCTAATATACAGAAACAGGGAGGAGAGAAAGATGCAGCGCTGTCATGCTATCAGTGTCCATGCGTGATAAGCTCCTCCAGTCCAGGTTGTTTTTACTTTGCATTTCAGCATGGCTTGCCCTGTTTCTATAGTCGATGAACAGGACCACTTGCAAGTCCCAGAATGGGAAGCGAAAACCTGGACTGGATAGAAAGGTATGGTCTGGTTATTTATATATAGCACTTACTATCGCTGATAAAGCAATAGGGTGCTTTGTCGATGAGTAGCATACTGCTCCCAAGGGATGAGCTACTCAAATGTGACCTAGAGACCTTGAGGGGTCTGAAGGTGTCTCCCATGGAAAGAGGTTGAATATTGTAAAAGTCATCTTGTTTATCTTTAACAAGGTATGCATGATGTATAGTGCTTTATAAAGTGCCCTAAACCAGGAAGCTTTTAAAGAGTCTTTCTTCATTTCATGCTGTCATGTCATTAGCCACCTTTGCAGTTTATACTTAAGTGTCTCATTACACTGATTATTATTGTTTCATACTGAGCTAGGCCATAATGCTTTACTGATGGCTTCTCGGTGCAAAATAGACAGTCATCAAATAATGAGACAGCCTAAATGGAGGCTGGAGGATAGGAGGAGGGGCATTTCTTCTGGTACTGAGTGAATCGGGCGGGGTGTCGCCAGAATTCTCTCCAGCAAAAGTCGGCTCAAACATTCCCAAAAACTGAACCCGGTGTGCCTAAGTGAGGGTGAAATTGAAGAGAAGACTGCACTGCTTCATCTGCTCTGTGTGGGAGAGAAGATGTCATTGCTGATATATGTGCTGTACCTGTTCTGTGTGTGAGGGGCAATTCCATTGCTGACATCTGCGCTGTACCTGTTCTGTGTGTGAGGGGAGATTTAGGGGCATATTTATACTCCGTTTGCGCCGGAATTGCGTCGTTTTTTTTTTTACGCAATTCCGACGCAAAACTAACTCCATATTTATACTTTGGCGTTAGACGCGCCAAAGTCGATGGAGTTAGCGTCATTTTTTAGCGTGGACACCTACTTTCAATAAATACGGCGCCCGCATGGCGCTTCAGAATGGCGTTAGCTGGCGCTAATTTTTTTGACGCAAAACTGCGTTCGCGCAGTTTTGCGTAAAAAAGTATAAATATGGGCCCTAATTGCTGATATATGCGCTGTACCTGTTTGTGTGAGGGGAGATTTCATTGCTGAAATCTGCGCTCTACCTGTTCTGTGTGTGAGGGAAGATTTCATTGCGAATATTTGCGCTGTCCCTGTTCAGTGTGTGTGAGCAAAGATTGTACGACTGCTGCTTGTTCGGTACCTGTTTTCTGTGCGAGAATGTGCCCTGTGTGCTTCACATACACTACCCCATCTATGTGTGTGCTTTCACTACAGCCCAGTGTCCCATGCATTGCTGTAAAGAAAAAAAAAAAAAAAGAAAAAAAGTGCTAGCCCAAGGTTATTTTCCAGAACCTACTGTGGCTGGCTCCACACACTGCCCATGCCAGTGCTGCCAGGGTGAAAGCTAATATTAGTGCTACCAATTAACAGGCATACTCATAACTCATAGTAGACAGACTATTGTAGCTCCCCTTAGGCTGAAATTGACTTGTTGGTTTATTCTTTTTTTTCTTTTTTTTAAGTATGCTGAATTAGCAACGTTCAGAAATAGAGAGGCAGCGCCACTATGTGGTGAACCCTCATAAATAGGTGTGGCGTTTGGAAAAGTGGTGGAGTTGAGCACCAGAAAACACTTGTGCAAATTAAGCACTGCTCCCATGGTTATTCTGGGTATGTCAAAGTCCTAGTTGTGTTGCCTCAGCTATGTGTGTGGTGTTTGCATCCTATATTTTCTAGGGTATAAATTAATTTTGTGCTGTTGCTGCCCGATGTGTTACCCCACATATGACTGGGAAGCTTGTGTGCTGTTGGTGTTCTGATAAGGAGGAATGCACTTGTTCTCCCTATGCGGTTCATGTTGTGTGTAAGAGAAGCCTGAACTACTGCTCTCCATCTCTGTGTATGGAAGGGAAGCTATGCAACTCCCTCCTAAGATGTCCCTTTACTGTGTATGCGAGGGACGCTTTGAGTCCATCCCTGTGTATGAAAGGGAAGCTGTACTGCGTCCTCCTAAGATGTGCCTCTTCTGTGTATTTTAGGGGCGCTTGGACTTAATCCCTGTGTATGAAAGGGAAGCTTTGCTACTCTCTCCTAAGCTGTGCCCCTTCTGTGTATGTGGGGGATGCTTGGACTTCATTCCTGTGTATGAAGCTGTGCCTCTTCTGTGTATGTGAGAGTCGCTTAGTCTGTTGGTGCCTATGCAATATCTGGTAAGTGAAGAAAGACTACATTTGTTTTCCTCTGCTGTGAGCGAAAGAGGCTTCACCAGATCCTGTCCATTCCTCTTCACATAAGGGGTGGCTTTCTCCCTTGGCTGGTGCTTTCGTTTTTTTTTTTTTTTTAATGTGATGGAAGCTTGCACTGCTGAAGCCCTGCTATACCTTTTGGGAGTGCACAGATCAGCTTTATGATTTTGTGGAGAATTCTAATCTTCCACAGCTAGTGGGCATACATCCTGGCAGGAAGGGAGAGAGTATGTTCTATTCTCTATGCTAGCCTTCGAATGACAATCATGTTGGCACACTATATTTACTCTGTCAGTAGCATTCTGTGACATTGACCCCATAGTCCTGCAACAGTGACTTCACATTGCTAGACAGGAGCCCCAAGCAATCAGTTCTCATCTCCAATATTGTTTAATAATTCTATCCATCAAATGGGCAATCTGATTGTTTTTTCTTTTTTTCCCCTGATGTGTGTATTACACTAATCCTAACGTACAAGTTATTTACCTTTGGTAACTATACATCTGGTAGAGACATATTCTAATTGCAGATTCCTTGCCTTAGAATTTTCCACCAGGCATCAGACTGGACCCGGAGATTTTTTTTCTTTGAGCAATACCCTTGAGCGTCAGTAGATGGCGTTGGTCGACTCCGCGGGATTCGTTGGCGTTGTAGTCGCCGTGATGACGTCGGGAGTAGTATATAGATGCTGTCTTTGTGCAGTGACGTCAGTTCTTTTCTTTGCGCACCACGCGCTGATCCGGAGAAGAGCTACCCTGCCTATTTTTTGGCTGAATTCGACCATTTTGTTGAGTTTTTTTCTGTGTGACTTTGGTGCGTCAAGGATGTCCCCGAAGACCGGGTTCAAGCGGTCATCGGACCATGTCGGTGACGGATCCTCATCGGGTTTGTCTGTGGTGTCTCAAGCACGACCAGAAGTCGTGCTCCGAGTGCCGGGCCATGCACCCGAAGGCTTTGAGGGAGCGGTCCCTAAAGCCTATTACTCGACTCCGCATAGGTCCCGGTTTCGTTCGAGAGGAAGGTCTCGAGATCGGTTGCAGAGTCATCGCCACGCAACGCCTTCTAAATCCTTGCGTCAAGGTAAGAAGTCGAAGCAGTCCCTTTGCTCTCCGACTTCGCCCTGTCGCTCCGCTGACGCGATGCTGGAAGAGCATCCACACACTAGGCCTACGTCCTCGGAGCCTGTGTCTTGGTCGGCTCCGTGCTTCCCCGAGTTTCCTGGAGCCGGAGCGACCCCCGCCCAGCTTAGAGTTTTTTATGAGGCCATGCGCCTCATATTTGGGCGGTCCGACCCCGATACGGCGCCTTTGGGCCCAAGGGGTTTGGCTGAGGGGCCTTTGGGTCCCGTGCCGGCGGCTTCAGCTCTGGCCACTGAGGTCACCTCCGGATCCACACTGGCGCCGGTCGCACCCTTGAGACCTTGCGCTGGGTCGATTATTGATGCTCCCAACGTCGGTGGTGCCCACTATTGACGTCGACCCGATTCTTATCCCCAACTACTCTAAGTCGGACCCTTTGTCTTATGGGTACGAATATGTGGAGGAATTGGAGGGGGTCCCTGGACCCTTATGAATACCAGGATGACCCTGCTGTGGACTGGGCTCAGGAATTGGGCGAAGCCAGTGGTCTGGATACTTCTGATGCTAGCATGCTGTCTCCTCCTACCATGGCTACGGCGGAGGGAGCAACTTATGGTAGGGTGGTCAGTAGGGCAGCTGAGATCCTTGGTCTCAAGCTTCCCACTGTTGATGTCCGGTCTAATCTCTTGACGGAGGTGCTTCAGCCTGGGGCTTCTACTTCAGAACCCCTTTTGGCTTTTAATGAAGCCCTCACCGATGTCCTTTCAGGTACATGGTCCAAACCCAACACAGGGGCTACTGTGAATAGGACTATTGCACGCCACCATCGGCCTGCTCCGAACGACCCTAAATTCCTGTCCCAACACCCCACGCCAGAGAGTCTGGAAGTTCAGGCTTCCTCTTATTCAGGCACATTTCCTTCTGCACCCCCAGATAGGGAATCCAAAAGGCTGGAACCGTTTTGCAAGAAGTTGTTTTCTTCCTCCAGTCTCGCGCTGCGGTCTGTGAGCACCGCTTGCCTTTTGGGCCGCCATACCCACTCTTTGTGGGATACGGTTGCCCGAGTCCTGCCGCAGATACCGGAGGAGGCCCGTGCTATTGTCTCTCCAACTGTGAACAGTTGGAGAGATGCAGCAAAGTTCACAATCCGTTGTGGGCTGGACACGACCGACTCTAGGCAGATCGGTTGCTACAACGATGGCCTTACGACGCCACGCCTGGTTACGTACTTCTGTTTTTTGGGGGGATATCCAACAGTCAATCCTGGACTCGACCTTGGAGAGATTCAAGGATTCCTGGGCTACGGCTCGGTCTTTCCTCGGCCCCTCGCTCCCCACAGTCTGCTTTTCCCCCGTTTCGTGGCCACGGAAGGGGCTCCCTGTAGCGTCCTCCAGACAGCCACCGTGCCTCGCACGCTGGTTAGCCTATGCGTGGCTGAGGACGCGGAACCCCACGTGGCCGTGGGATAGGGAACCAGAGGTCTGTCCAGTCCACCTCTGCCCCTGCTGCAGCCCCCAAACCCTCCTAGTCCGTCCCCTCACTCCCGTCCAGTTGGTGGCAGGATCAACGAAAGTGATGGTGGGGGTTGCAGCTCATCTGCACAGGTTAGGGGTTTCAGTCTTCCCCTACCTCAACGACTGACTGATGAAGGTGGACTCGCCCCAGAAAGTCATCTCCCACCTTCAGACTACAGTGAACCTCCTGCACTCGCTGGGGTTCACTATAAACATGCCGTAGTCACACCTGACACCCTCTGTCGCTCCCTTTCATCGGAGCGGTTCTGGACACAGTGCAGTTTCGGGCTTATCCTCCTGAAAAACGAGTCCAAGACGTTCGGAAAGGGACCGATCCCGGTCGAGGTCACCATCTATTCGGCGGCGTCAGATGTGGGATGTCAGTCTGACAGTGACTCCTCAGCCTGAGAGCCCTCAGGCTTCTCCGGCGCCGTCTGTGTTTGAGGTGGTCAAGCCTCCCCAGAGTCCTGGCTGCTCGTCTGCAGTGCAGTCGGAAGTGCCTGATCCAGCGCCGGCGCCGCAGGAGTATCCAGCACTCTCGGCTTCAGGAGTGGATCCAGCGGCATTCTTGAATGCTATGTTTAATATCTTTAACTCCATGGCCCCTGGCGGTGCACCGGCTGGTCCCTCAAGTCCCTTGGCTTTTGGATTGGGCGTTCTGGCTTCATACAAGCCAACACCATTCATGCCCTTTTGGTCCGGCACCGTTGGTGTCGCCGAGAAGACCTTCGACGCCGGTGGCTTCTGTGGATCCGGTGGCACCGATGACTTCGCCACAAATCCAGGAGCAAGAATATAGAAAGCAGCTCCTGGAGGAAGGAGAGATCGCTGAGCCCCTGGGAGACTTCCAGGGTTTGGACTCCGCGAGTGGTCTCTACTTCCCCTGAGTGGGATTTAGCCTCTCCTGGAGAATTTACTGAGGAGGCTGCCTCATTCCATATGGTGATAAGGAAGGCAGCAGACTTAATGGACCTACTGCCAAGTCTCTAAACCTGCAGGCTTCTACGACCACCCCGTTCAGGTCTTTTAGAAGATTCAGGGTGTTTGAAAGAGGAACTTCCTTTCGGGGGAGACCCCTACCAGCAGGCCTACAACCGTCTAGCCTTCCCTATAGGTCCTATAGAGGGCGGGGTAGGGTTAGGAGAGGAGCCATCCAGCAGCACCCTGCCTCTTCCTCTTACTCGGGGGGGGGGCAACAGGGAAAGCAGCCTTAGTCCTCCATCCATTGTATCCCATGCTTCTCCTGTAGGGGGAAGGTTGTTTCATTTTCTCTGCATGTGGGAGTTGATCACATCAGACTCCTGGGTCCTCAATATAGTGGGGAAAGGTTATGACATTCCTTTTTGGGAGTTTTCCCCCCTCCCATCCCTCCCCGTCCATCCTTTTGCACAGAAGACCATCTCCTGTTGTTGCAGCAGGAAGTTCTAGTCCTTTTATCGAGATGTGCAGTGGAGTTGGTTCCAGAGCAGGAAAGGGGTCAGGGTTGTTATTCAAGATATTTCCTGATCCCCAAGAAGGATGGTCGTTTGAGGCCGGTCCTGGACCTGAGGGTTTTGAATTGGTTCCTCAAACCGAAGAAATTCAAAATGCTGACTCTAGTGCAGGTGCTTCTGGCGATGAACAAAGAAGATTAGATGGTGTCTGTCGACTTACAGGATGCTTACTTTCATATCATTATTCTGAAGTCGCACAGGAAGTATCTACGGTTTGTGGTAGGGTCGCGGTCCTTCCTTTTGGTCATACTTCAGCACCTCAAGTCTTCACGAAGGTGATGGCGGTGATTGCAGCAGATCTCAGGAGGCAGGGAATATCGGTGTTTCCTTACCTGGACGATTGGTTGATCAAAGCCAAGTCTCCGGAGCTTGTGCTGCATCACCTGCAAATGACAACCCAGTTGTTGTTCGATCTGGGGTTTTCGGTAAACTTGCCCAAATCTCACCTGGAGTCCTCTCAACACCTCCTGTTCATAGGGGCGGTACTGGACACAACATTGAATCGGGCTTATCCTCCACCTCAGCGGATTCAGGACATTCAGGCGTTGATTCCAATGTTTCAAAGCGGAGCGGTTGTTCCAGTCCTCAGGGTCCTTCGTCTGCTCGGTCTGTTCGCTTCTTGCATTATGTTGGTCACTCATGCACGCTGACACACGAGGGCTCTTCACTGGTGCCTCCTCAGGCAGTGGTTTCAGCACAGAGGGGATCTTGAGGAGTCGATAAATATCTCCAGAGACACTGCAGTTGATCTACAATGGTGGGCTGCTGACGGCAACCTTTCCCAAGGAAGGCCGTTTTCGCTACCACCACCAGTGGCCACGGTTATAACGGATGCCTTCACTCTAGGGTTGGGAGCTTATCTGGGGGACCTGGAGGTCATTGGTCTCCAGTGGAACAGATGTTTCATATCAATCTGTTAGAATTGCGGGCGATACGTTTTGGCTCTCAAGGCCTTCCTCCCTTCCCTTTGCGGACAGTCGGTTCAGTTCCTGACTGACAACACTACCGTGATGTGGTATATCAACAAGCCGGGAGGAGTAGGGTTGTACCTTCTTTGCAGAGAGGCTCAGGACCATCAGATTTGTGTAGTAGCAAACCATCTGGCCATAGTTCTGAACGTATGTGCGGACAGTCTGTCGATCAAGAGTTATGTCTCCATCCAGACCTGGTCCTTCACATCTTCCGGATGTGGGGATTCCCTCAGGTAGGTGCACTGCCAGTCGTTATGCATTCTCCAGTATCTGGTGCAAGGGGCGTTGGAGGACGCGTTTCAGATGTCCTGGTATGGCCAGTTGCTTTATGCGTTTCCCCCCCATACCCTTGATTCCTCGGGTTCTGAGGAAGATTCGCCAAGACCGGGCCCAAGCCATTCCAATAGCTCCGGATTGGCCAAGAAGGGGGTGGTACTCAGACCTTCTCCAACTCTCACTGTGCCCTCCGCTCAGTCTCCCTCACAGGGCAGATCTCCTCCGCCGTTGCAGGGGCAGGTTCTACACCCCCACCTCCAGAGTCTGCACATTCATGCCTGGAGATTGAACGGGGCAATCTGAGTTCCTTTTCTCTCCCGCCAGAAGTGGTGGACGTTATTTTATCGGCCAGGCGACACTCCACCAAATCTATCTATGCTGGCAGATGGGCAAAATTTGTTGCTTGGTTGTGGAGAGAAGCAAACTGATCCTTTTATGGGCCCATTTGTCAGACATTTTATTATTTGCATTGTCCTTGGTGCAGAGGGGTTGTGCAGTTGAGACTGTTAAGGGCCATCTGTCGGCCTTTCTGTGCCCTCCCTATCAACCCTCTTTATTTAGGTCCCCTATAGTTAAAAGGTTCTTAAAGGGTCTTATTAATAGGTTTCTTCCCACTCCGTTTATTATGCCTCAGTGGGATTTTAATTTAGTTCTTACATTGCTGATGGGTTTGCCGTTTGAACCTTTACATTCATGTCCGTTAAGGTTTTTGGTATTAAAGACTGTTTTTCACATAGCTATCACGTCGGCTAGGCGAGTGAGTGAGTGAACTTCAAACGCTTAGCGTTAAACCCCCTTTTTACTTCTTTTCATGCGTACAAGGTGGTGCTGAGGACCAGGGCGGCTTTCCTACCAAAGGTTGTTACACCCTTCCATATGGGACAATCTATAACGCTCTCGTCTTTCTACCCTCCTCCCCATCCATCAAAAGAGGAGGAGAGACTGCATCGGCTTGACCAGAGGAGAGCTTTAAGTTTCTACATTGAGAGAACGAGAGAGATCCGGGTGGACGATCAGCTCTTCATTGGCTACGTGGGGAAGAGGAAAGGCAAGGCTGTCCACAAAAGAACACTGTCCAGGTGGGTCATTCTTTGCTAAGTCGGCCTCTTCGACCTTGGATAGAGGTGTTCCTGTGGATGAGATTTGTAAGGCTGCAACTTGGGCTTCCCTCCATACTTTTGCAAAGCATTATTGCTTGGACTTGGAGGTTACGAGGGATGGCCATTTTGCACGGTCTGTGCTGCAGGATTTCTTGGTGTGACCATTCAGGCACCCGCCACCGATTGCGGTACTGCTTTGGGACTCAATTCATTAGGTGAGAAATCCTCAGGTAGTTGTATCCATCAGAAGAACAAGTTACTTACCTACGGTAACTCCTTTTCTGGGGGATACACTAGCTATCTGTGGATTCCTCACGGTCCCACCCGCCTCCCTGTTGCCTGGTTGGTCATGCCAAGATTTCCTAGGGTGAATGTATATTTGATTGTATATATATGTACATATATGTGGTGTGTATATATAGATGTTTATATTTGTATATTTTGCTGTTTTTATTTGATTAAATATTACGTATTATATTTGATTGATGTAGTCATGTCAAGTATGTGATGTCAGGTGATCACCTGTTCGCCTCAAAGGCACTTAAAAAAATGGTGAAAACTGACATTAGCTCGCCGGCGAGGTCCTCTTATTGCCACGATGACGTTAGACGGAGTAGCGTGGGAGTCGGGCAATAGTGACGTCCTCGTCGACGTGCAGAGCTGGGAAGAAAATTTCCATTGAATGCTGGCGCATTGGGAGAATTCATTAGGTGTGGAATCCACAGGTAGCTAATGTATCCACCAGAAAAGGAGTTACACAAGGTAAGTAACTTGTTCTTTTGACTGTTTACAGTCACCCTTTATCACTTACACCAGCCCTCCAGATTTGGATGCCACATTTGAGATGTATCCTTCAGCAGAGGACACAATACCCCGAGTAAGGCTCCCAAGCTAAACACCATACTCTAACTGCGGCCTTCTGGCCTAGACACAATTTTCCAGAAGTTGGCCTTTGTAACTGGACAGAATGTTAAATGTGTAATCCCCAACACTGGCAACAAACGTTCAAATGTGGCCTCCAAAACTGGATGCAATACATCAGTTGAGCGGTCTAGGTTTGGGTACACTAGATCTCCATGGCAGGACACAGTTCACAAGATGAGACCTGAAGGATTATGATGCAAAACTCCAATAAATGAAACTTCCTGAACTGGATGGAATTTTCCAAAGGAGGCCTCAAAAACTGGGCAAACTACTCCAAGATATTTTCCTCTTCCTACTGCCTTCTTTTTTTGTCTTTCGCTCTCTAGTCATGGGTCAGTGTCTGAGGATGAACAATAAGTCTCGATCTCCACAAGGGAATGGTGATGCCCACCATCTGGATACACTCGACAACTTAAGCACTGTTCCTCTCTTCTTGGCTTTAGCATCAATCACTTTCCTCTTTTTGGCGACCTTAAGATCTCATCACCCTGTAGGCTCCACTAACTTGCTCTATCCTAGATCCATAACTACGCACTCCGCTCTATTCAAATCTTAGGCTCGTCTTTCAAATGAGGAATTATATATATATATTTATATATAGTCAGCGAATAATCTTATCCATCTCAACACCTAGCTTCTGTACAAAGTCTTATAATAATTTATGGCAAGTCACCAAAACATGAACTTATCCCACTTTTGCTCCTCAGCAAAATGAACACCATGGACTAGCACTCAGTGACTCCTGCGAAAGAGCCAGGTCCCGCTTCAAAGTGTTAGACTTGTTACAGTGTCTTCTGTGTGGAACATTAGCTTACTTGGGCCTGATTCACAAAGAGTTTCCTGTGGGTACATGTGACTTACTCCGGTATTTCTATTAATAAATATCTATAATTTATTTGAATGTTTTTTAAATATATTTTATTAATAGCTATCATGCCCTTTTTTCTATGTTCCATGGGTAATCCTACGCATGGACCTAATATTTGTGAATTGAGCCCAAGTAAAGTTAACACCCCCTTCTTCTGGTAACTCTATTGCTAGGTTCCACAAGTCATTTGTCTGGCATGCTTTCTTCTCCCTCCTGTTTCTCTGCAGCCAGGCCCTCCTTAAGACATCAGATTCATCTTTCCTTTACCACTGATGTTGTAACTGGCTTGTGATTTATCCCATCACTGCGCTGTGTAGCCTTTTCCGCGCCTTCCTCAGTACCACTGGGGCTGATTGACAGAGAGCATAAACACTCCTAATATTAAACACATATTTATGCCAGGGATCGATTGGTGCTACCATTTTGACATGACCAAGTATACACATGAATATTTGATCTTGCAAAGATCAACGAGAAAGTGAGAAATCATGTGCTAACATGTTTTTCTTCCAGCAGTGTTTAATTTGTAAAAGAAAAAGTGCCAGGGCCGAAGTTTTGCTCAGGAGCCCCCGACCGGCTGTATTAAAGATTGGGAAGCCCAACAAAAAGGCTTCATAGACCTGGTTCCACCTGATGCCTCTTTAATCAACCACCAGACATTCCGATTTGTATCAGTCTATTGAAAAAGTGCTGGTCCCCAAAAATGAATGCCTGTGACCTTTCCTACCCCCCACAACCACTGACTCAAATTAAGCACTGAGAGAAACTATTTGGTCCTGTGAAGAAAGCGGTTCCTCTGCACCCCTATTATTTTTGCAGGTGTTCCTTTAACAAGTTCCTTGGAAAACCACTTACTCCTGCCCTTGACATGAGAAAGTCTCTGCTGGTTTCCATGACAGGAAAGGAGCAAGAAAAAGTTTGAGTTTGAGTACAAACTTTCAAGGGCATCCCCTCGCTGGGATAATGTGGTGTATAAGTAAATAATTTATTATTGTAAATTCAGGTTTTTAAGTACTGAAATTCAAATGGCTTTTTGAATGGCCCTTTGTCTAGAGCCATTACGATTGTTTCGAATTTACAGAGGCGTATTTCTGCTGAACACTCTGCTGTGTGCAGACATGTGCTAGCTGCCCAAAACCCCCCACCTGCCCCTAACAGCCCCTACCAGGGCTAATTATATGTTGTCCTCAAACGTCTCATTTATAACAAAGGATTGTTTTAGCAACCTCAAGGCACTTAAATTAACTGCCTGGCCTTACACTCTTCTGAGTTTAGGTACTTTCTCCACAACTCTCAATCACACAGTGCACTTAAGAACCAGCCAAGTTTTTACTTAGCACATTAGTTAAAATTAAGTGTATACAAAATACGTAATTTGGCATGTCAAAAACCAGTTCCCTTCAGCTGTGGGTGCCAAAGTGCTGTGTACAGACGGGCCCAAATGTAGAAGGATGAGCTTGGGGAAGTTGGTTGGGGTGGGACAGAAAGGTTCCTGTTCAAAGTTGTAATTGATGACAGGATGACGTCCCTATGGCACTTCCTTCTCCTAGCCCCATAGTGGAGTCTCTTCAGATATGGCCGGTGCTGGCCACTCTGGTCTTCAGTCTCTGTAGCTGCACGTGTGGTGGGCAGCAGATCAGTTACACTCACAATGTGCCCTCCTCTATAAGCTTGTTCAGGCCATCGCAGATCTTCTGAAGGTGGGGTCTGAATGGCCCTTTGGGTTCGTAAAGCTGGCTGAGCAGTTCTGTGTCAGCAAAATGGTTGAAGACGTGGCAGATGCGCCCCTTTGACTTGGGTGTCAAGTGCTTGTCCACCAGCTGCACGAGCAAGTCCCGGCACTTGCCAAGGATGTTGGCTAGCACATCCTTCTCAAAGGTGAAGTCCACCTCGTGGAAGCTGATGGCTGTCATGGCGCCCTGGTGCAACTTGCTCTTGAAATCTTCAGCCAGCTGCAACTCCTCCGGGCTGAAGCAGTCGTTGCGGTAGAGCACGCTGATCTTCACTGAGATCTTGATCAAGTTCTTGATGACCTTCTGCGAGGCGGCTTTGTTCTTGGTGTACTCTTTGGATACCTGGTAAAGCTCGTCCAGGATCTCACTACTGGTGTCGTCAATGAACTTGTTGACCACTGACCTGGTGGCCATTCGACTAAGAATCTTCTTCTGTGCCTGAAGTGCCAGGTCATGGGAACTGAATCGCTCCATTGTAGCTGAGAGGAAGACACAAAAAAAAAATCTTTCAGATAAGAGGCACATAAATATATCCTTTATGCACATGGCAAAGGTTAGTACACTTTTTTTTTTAAAGATCGGAGGCAGAAAACAGTACATATCTTAGTTTAGAGGTATGAGGAAATGCACATCTTGGATCTGAGATGGAAGGAAAAACATTCGTAAATTAGAAGCACAATAATGTCTCGAAGATTAAACTCACAGGAAAATCCACCTTTACTCAAGAGACACCTAGAAATACATTTGTTATATTAGAGATACACGGAAACACCTTCGGTCATTGGCACAGTAAAATACATGCTTTAGAGTAGAGGCACAAGGAATTACATCTATTACAGTGCAAATGTTCCTCCTACATGAGATAAATAAGGAACTACATCTTTAACAATATACATACATGAGATTACACATAGTAGACCTTAGATCCTAGAACTTGAAAGGTTTGAGATCAGGAACATCCAAACATCTTTTAGAAACTTGATCCATAAAAAAAATCCCTCCGAGTCCCCTGTTTATAAATCTCTGGCTTGGGCCGTAAACACGAGGAAGTTAACCCCTCACTTCAGAGCTAGACGTAACATTCAATTGAAATGATGATTAATGCGAGTTTTCACATGTATTTACGGCATCAATAGTGCAACAGCAATGCCCGCGCTTGAGCCTCATGTGACCATGGAGGTTCTTGCAGGCGGCGTGCTAGTCTATCAGAGGCCCTCGGCCCTGGGTGCTGCCCACCGTCACATTTAGAGATCCCTGCCTGGTGGGCCTCTCTAAGCCGAAAGGAAATCTGAAAGTGTGGCTGGAGAATTTTCTGAAAAGCCAAGTAGTTGCATAGTTGTGGGTATTTTTTATTTTTTTTTGGCTCATTTGGATTTTTTTGTTTTTAACAACACCCAAAGCACAAGTATGTTTTTTTTTTGTGGGGGGGGGGGGGGGGGGGAATATGGTGTTTTTCCCCCTGTGCTTGAGAGCCATTACGTCCTTTAAATGCTAGGTTGACCCCGTTAGAGAAATCTACATCCGGAGGAACTCCCTATAATGGGCGGAAATCCATGGTGGCAGCCCAGTGGCAGACTGGCACTGCCTTTTATTCTGCCATCAGCCAGCGGACCCTGCACTCTAAGTGGACCGATGGACTGCAAGTATGGTGGCATCAAAATCGCCATTTTATGGCAACTCTCCCACCCTGCTACACTCTAAATGTCCCCTTAGTTTCCTCTATGGCATTTTCCTGAGAGAACACAGCGACAGGGAGGGCCTGTGAATTTAATGATGGTTTTCATTAGCTACCATTGAGGTGCAAAGCAATTGCCTCAATAGCCACCAACTCGTAAAACCTACTCAAACTGAAATAGTTCTTCTGTTTAGATGGAAGCTTCTCAGATTCCTATAATGCGTGGATGTTATTTAGGGGTCGCAGCTGCGACTCTTGCCTTGCCTCTTGCGACCCATGGCACTGCCTTTGTGACCCCTGGCCTCACGTGGCAAAATCAGCGCCTGGAACACATGGGGCAGCTCGGTTTGAGCTCCACTCCTTGTTTTCAGGTAATTTTTTTATTACACGCAGTGAAGTACAATTAGCTGGAATATGACCATCTCTAGTAGCTGAGGTAAGTAAAAAAAATATGATTTTACATGGGTGTTGTGTGCATGCTTGTGAGTGTGTTTATGTGAGCAAGATTGTGTAAAAAGTGTGTTATGTGTAGGCGTGTGTGTGGGGGGGGGGGGAGGGAAGGTCAAAAGGCATGTGTGATGTCACTTTCCGCCATTCCTGGCATTTTGGTGAATAGACTTCCATGCTTTCATGCCAACATTCCTTCTCCAATGTTACACAATCTTTAGGTGAGAAAGAAACATGTATGGTTCCACACTCTGTCTTCTCAGCTGGAGCTCACGACAAGGCAATAGAAGTCTATGATAATTTAACTTCTTCGTGGCCTGCAATATCTTCAAAATGTTTGGAAAGGTAGTTTCTCTTTTATATTAACAAAAGGTTTTCAGCCTAAGAGCTGTAGGTCTCTTCCGCCAGACACACTCAGATCCCTTTTGTAAATATGTTGGGTGTTAATAGTGGTTGTGATTGTTCATTAGCACTTGAGGTTGATAACCAGTATTAATTTTTTATAAAAAAGCACTTAATATGGAACCGTCCTACAAAACAGTATGGAAGTATGGGCAGTTATTATCAGGGCTGGGATGCTCCATTAATAAACTGCAGATGGATGAGAGGCTGATAAGGCCCTGCAGTGATTTAACCCTGAGGCTCAGCAGATAGGCGGGTTTCTGAAGCGGACATTTTAGCCCGTTGTATTGCCAAGTGGTACAGGTTTGCTCTATGCATGTGATTTTTAAATATTTTTTTTAATCATTTATCCCCTAATCACATCGGCGTCTGTGTCAGCAGGATATTCTGTTACCAGTTTAAGAAATCGGTGCATTCTGGGAGTTGTAGTCTGGTGTTTTCAACTGAACCAATCACGTGTAATGGTTGTAATCACGCACCTAAATATGATGATTTGGAAATACGGGCCCATATTTATACTTTTTGACGCAAAACTGCGCTAACGCAGTTTTGCGCCAAAAAAATTAGCGCCGCTAACGCCATTCTGAAGCACCATGCGGGCGCCGTATTTATTGAATGGCGTTAGCCGGCGTTAGCCGACCGGCGCTGCCTGGTGAGCGTGAAAAAAAACCACGTACACCAGGCAGCGCCGGCGTAGGGAAAAATGGCGTTTGGGCGTCTAAAAATGGGGCAAGTCAGGCTGAGGCAAAAAAAACGTCTTAACCCGATTTGCGCCATTTTTTAACGACGCCCATCCCCCATTGAAATGACTCCTGTCTTAGCAAAGACAGGAGTCATGCCCCCTTGCCCAATGGCCATGCCCAGGGGACTTCTGTCCCATGGGCATGGTCATTGGGCATAGTGGCATGTAGGGGGGCACAAATCAGGCCCCCCTATGCCACAAAAAAATAAAATAAAAAAATACTTACCTGGACTTACCTTAATGTCCCTGGGGTGGGTCCCTCCATCCTTGGGTGTCCTCCTGGGGTGGGCAAGGGTGGCAGGGGGTGTCACTGGGGGCAGGGGAGGGCACCTCTGGGCTCATTCTGAGCCCACAGGTCCCTTAATGCCTGCCCTGACCCAGGCGCTAAAATCTGGCGCAAATGCGGGTTTTTTAGACCCGCTCACTCCCGGGCATCATTTTTGCCCGGGAGTATAAATACGACGCAATAGCATCGCAGTCATTTTTTAAGACGGGAACGCCTACCTTGCATATCATTAACGCAAGGAAGGTGTTCACGCAAAAAAATTACGCTAATTCCAGGAACTTTGGCGCTAGACGCGTCTAACGCCAAAGTATAAATATGGAGTTAGTTTTGCGTCGAATTTGCGTCGAAAAAAACGACGCAAATTCGGCGCAAACGGAGTATAAATATGCCCCACAATGTCCTGTGACCATAGAGCCTTCCTTCTCCCTTACAGCTAATACCGACCCTCTCTCACTTCGGGGAAGAGGGTGGGGTGGTGTTGCTGCAAGGTGGTTTTGTTTAACTTCCACGAGTTAGGGTGTAATCAGTTGCCCCTATAAGCACCCCTAGTTTTGGACCTGGTGGTTTAGGAGAAAAATACATATGCTCTAGGGATCGGTTTTTGACTTCACGGTCAGAAATTTGCATCCCAGCAGGTTCACTCTGCCATTTATCCTTCCAAGGACAATAATATTATTACCATTGAATTGGGTAACAATAAACGTAGTTTATTCTGCGCCAGCTTGCCCCAGAGGGGGGATGTACGCTTTTCAGATATAGGCGGTGGTGCCAGGGGTGGCGAAATGTGACTTTGCCTAGGCAGCAGGGAGTCCTAAAAGTGGTCTTGCCTAGAGAGAAGCCTCTGTCTGGCTGCGCCTCCTCCCATACTTGGCACTTGAGTCCCACTGAAAGCAGCAACATGTTTGTATAATTGTTCTTGCATCCAAAGCTGGCATCAATCCTGCCACAGGTGGCTTCCCTCCAGCCGCCCACAAACAGAGAGAGAGGGGAGGTGTAGATTTGGTGCCAGGAGCAGCTGGCACACATCTGCCACACTGTCGATTCTTCTCTGTGGCCTTGGCTGGTGAGTGTATATGTGCCGGGTGGTTCATGCATTTATAAAGACTTCCTGGGAGTCAGACATGATCCTTGTATATTTAAAGTTAATGTAGAGGTCTGGCCTGATCCCTGTATTTAAGATCAGTTTCAGCAGTACATCAAGTAGGATGAAAAGGTGGGTGGCTCTAATAGGGGTGTTGTCTATGAAGTGCATCTAAGAAATATCCACAAAAAGCAAGGCCTAAGTAGCTAATGGTGCGGACTAATGCACAAAGTAGAATGCTGTGCTAAAACGAAAATTATACAGTCCTATTGGAAAAATAATACAATCATCAGCTGGTAACAAATTATTTATTTAACAGTTTATATAACACTATTATCCTGGATCATAAGCAATGCAATAACAAGGTACATTCAAAAGAGGTACCTATACTGCTGGCTGTCACTAGCCTTTGAGAGTCATGTGTACAAGAGGGATAATTTGGATATTCAGTTAGCATGAAACCGCATCTTAGGTCTTGGGACACAAAGAATAAATTACAGGATGGGCCACTTTTTGTGTGGGATCCCTTTAGAAGATAGGGTGGACTTGCGTTGATCCATCCTGGTTCCTTGAGTAGCTCTAACATACATAGCGATCCACCCTGGTTCCTACTTTGCCCTTGTCACACGAGTGATCAGCTACATCTCCCATATTAAGGCCTGTTACCCCCATTTATTTAGTTCACAACCATTGGTTGGGATCTGGAGCGCTTTTTTAGTCCTCTCGTGACTTCCCAAAGGATCCCAATGTTTCCATCGGCAACTGAAGTCTGATTCGACTTGTGAAGATGCGCCAGCTGTGATGTGATCGGATATGTTCCTATGTTAATTGACTCTGCCACCTTCTGATAGTTGTGCGTGAATATTGTAGGTGTTAGAGGGTGAGACCAAGTGTTTGTACTTAGCTGAGCACGTTCTGATAAAGGGAGGTATGCCCATTGCAGGGCTGAAATACAGACTATAAAAGCATTGAAGTTTAGGCTTTAAAACCTCGATAGGCAACATGTTTGATCACTACATATAGGCTCTGCTGTAGCGATTGCTGATCACTGTATCTTAAATCCGCTGTAGGAGGTGGGGTTCACCATTAAATGTACTATAGGCCACTGTAGAAGGTATATCTCACCACTATATATGTTAGGATATCTACTGAAGCCAGGACAAAGGACTACTAGTTATGGCTGCTCTTGGAGGCCGGCTGATTATTATTATTTATATATAAATATATATCTTTAGAAACATTTTAAGGCATGGGCAAAGTGGGATATGGCCCACGGTCCCAGCCTTTTAGGGGTCCCTCAAGATAGATCCGGCTCTTTTTTCCACATAGTCCTGTCCTGATAACCTTGAATGCTTCTTAAAGATAGATTGTTTTAAAAAGCACTTTCTTTTAGTTTATTTTTAATACTCATGATGTGTGGGAGTCTTTGACAGACATTATGCAGAGAACTTATGTTTCTTTTTCAACACCATGCAACATCCATAAGAAAGTTATTTTTAGATCAAAACAGGGCCTCACATATAAGAAAGGACAGTGGCTTGCGTAGATTATTTGCAATAATATTAGTGATCTGCTTCTATATTACAGTATAGAAAACACACATCACTATCCACGAATATTAGTCTGGAAACCCATTTAGAATTTAGTCTGGTGTGCCTGTGCACTTTCAGTGACCTGGCCTTGAAGGACACGAAAAGCTGAAATTGGATCATATTTTCAAAGCTGTTCTGAACAAGGGCCCCTAAAAGATGTTTGGCCCATTGCCGACCAAATTCGTTAGGATGTCCCTGTATATGTTAACACATCTGTAGGAGCCTCTGCTTATCACTATAAATAATACCATTTGTTGGAAGTGGCTCTTTTTGCAGGGTCATCCCCAGTCGTTTTGCCTCCTTCCTCCTGTTTTTCTGACCTGTTTTTGTTGGCTTTAGGACTCTGGGCACTTTACCACTGCTAACCAGTGCTAAAGTGCATGTGCTCTGTGTAAAGTGTACTGTTTGGTTTATCCATGATTGGCATATTTGATTTACTGGTAAGTCCCTAGTAAAGTGCACTAGAGGTGCCCAGGGCCTGTAAATCAAATGCTACTAGTGGGCCTGCAGCACTGGTTTTGCCACCCACATTAGAAGCCCTGTAAACATGGCTCAGACCTGCCACTGGAGTGTCTGTGTGTGCAGTTTTAAACTGCCAATTCAACTTGGCAAGTGTACCCACTTGCCAGGCCTAGACCTTCCCTTTTACTACATGTCAAGCACCCCTAAGGTAGGCCCTAGGTAGTCCCATGGCCAGGGTGCAGTATATGTTTAAGGTAAGAAATATATTAGTGTGTTTTATGTCCGAACAGTGAAATACTGCCAAATCGGTTTTCACTGTGCAATGCCTATCTCTCTCATTGGTTAACACGGGGGCTGCCTTTAAATATCCTTAAAGCGCATATTCTCTTTGAGACCAGATAAAAATGTGGAGTTTAGGGTCTCTGAACTCACAATTTAAATATACATCTTTTAGTGAAGTTGGTTTTTAGATTTAGTTTGAAAATGCCACTTTTAGAAAGTAGGCATTTTCTTGTTTAATCCATTCTGTGACTCTGCCTGTTTGTGGATTCCCCGTCTGGGTCAGTTTGACAGTTGGGCTGTTCACACCTCTTCTCTAGATAGGGACACAAAGCGGGCTGGGGTGTAGCCTGCAAATCTTGATTACCCATCTGTGCTGGAGGGGAGGAGAGGAGTGGTCACTCACACCTGAAAGCACAATGCTGTCTCTGACCCCTTGGTGAGTGTCTGGGGCCTGGCCTGGACAAGGAAGGATCTTGCAAACACTTGAGACTTCACTTTGAAGTTTGCCATCTTCAAAGGCAGAACCGGGAATAAGAAGACCCAAAACCCCGGACTTTTAGAATCTTTCTGGAATCAAGAGGAACATCTACCCAGGAGAAGAGCTGAAGGAGGAATACTGTCCCTTTGCTGTGCTGCTTTGCTGGACTGGCCTGCAGTTGCTGCTTCTGCCTGAAAAAAGTGCAAAGGGTGAACTTTTCTGTGTGTCCTGCTTGAGAAAA
Organism: Pleurodeles waltl; assembly: GCF_031143425.1. Classification (NCBI taxonomy): domain Eukaryota; kingdom Metazoa; phylum Chordata; class Amphibia; order Caudata; family Salamandridae; genus Pleurodeles; species Pleurodeles waltl. The sequence continues at coordinate 665,922,421 of NC_090451.1, forward strand.
TTCTCCAAGAGCTTGGAGTAGAGCTTGCCTCCTGTTGGAAGTCTCAGGGACACCAAAGACTTCAGTTTCCTCGACCTGCAGCACTGGGAACTGTGTGTTTTGTGCTGTTCAAGTTGAGAAACCACAGTGCTGCTGCCGCCAACAACGTCCGCTGGCCTGCATCGTGACCTGCCGATGCCACACGGAGTCGTATTGCCTTGCTTCGCACCGCAACTCTGGTCTCCCCGACACCGTCATCGTACGACTTCACTGAGCCGCTGCTCGCACTGCGACCTGTGGGCCCCGCACTCCGGCATCACATGCTCACACCACAGCCTGGGCATCCCAAACGACGCCGCTCCTGCTGACACCTGCGCCGCTACCTGCCCTGTGGCCTGTGGACACCGTTCGTGTGGTACACAAAGCACCGCCCGGTCCACTGATGCCAGCACCATCGACTCTTGTGTCATCACCAGGCATCACGCCTGCACCGTGGCATGTGGACACCGCTCGTGAGGGTCACGAAGCACCGTACTGCACCGCTGGCTTGGGCCTACCGAAGCCAGCGCTTCAGCAACGACGACGCTGCTGCCTGCACCGTGACCTTTGGACACCACACGTCGCACCGTCCTGCTTAATACTGCAGCCCGGGTCTCACCGACGCCGCTGGATGCTGTCACCGAGCCACTGCCTGCACCGTAACCTGTGGGCACCGTGCGTCGCATCGTCCTGCTTTGCAAAGCAGCCCCAACGCGATCCACGCTGGCGAACCTGACTTCATCAGCCTGGAGTTCGATCCGCAATGCGTGTGACCTCAAGGGCCGGATGACTCCTGCACTGCAACGTCAGCGACGCCGCTCTCCGTAGCTCACCGCGAGGATCACAACGCCCTGCAATTCCAAGGTACTGTTTGTGGGTCTTCCCGCAACCGTAGCTGGCCCACAACGCCGCGGCCGGCCTGAACTGTTGGTTTTGTTGATCGCGACGCTGTGATAGCCCCAGGTGGAGCTATTGACTTCAAGGAACTGTATTTTTGAGTAAATCTTGCAGAATTCACAATTTGTATTACTGTATGTTGGATTTTTATTGTATTTGGTCTTGTTTTATATAGATAAATATTGGCTATTTTTCTGAAACTGGTGTTTTGTCAGTTTGTAGTGTTTTTACTTATTACTGTGTGTTATGTGCAAATGCTTTACACATTACTTCTGAGATAAGCCTGACTGCTTGCACCAAGCTACCAAAAGGGTGAGCAGGGGTTATCTGAACGAGTATCTCCCTTATCCTGACTAGAGTGAGGGTCGCTACTTGGACAGGGTGAAAACCGACTGCCAACTAGAGACCTCATTTCTAACATCATTGTAAGAACCAGGTCGGCACATTACATGTTATGACTCATGATTGGTCCTCAACAACACCATCATAGTCACAATCGGCTGAGAAGACAGGATTGAGCCTCTTTTTGCTTGCTTCCCTTCTTGCTTCTGAAGGAGCTAGAAAGGGACCATTGTGTGTGTTAAGCATGCTTGCTCTAAGGAGCAGGATTGTTCACCATGAATGGAGCATGGTCTGTGTTAAGCCCCATGTAAGAGCCCGAACATGTCACTAAATGAATTATTGTCAAGTTGACTGAAAAATAATCTTTATAACCTTATGTTGATTAATTCATCTCTTTGCCTTGTTGCAGTCTTTATTTGTTTTTTAGATGTTGTAGGGTAAATAGTTAAAGCACATATAGTTCTTTTAGAATGAACGACTTGCCTATGCTTGGCCTCCAAAGCTGGGTGTAGGAATCCACGTCCATCATCCGCTTTAAACTGCTGGTGAAATAACTTAGGGTGGTACGGAATCAAGGGCATAGAGACTTCTAGTTGCAGATTCCTTACCTTAGAATTTCCCCCAGACATCAAACTGGAATTGGAAATGTTTCTTAAATCGGTACTTCTGTGCGCCGTTAGGTGTCGTCGGTCGACTCAGCAGACGTCATTGGCATTGTGGTCACCATGATGACTTTGCGGTCGTATGTAGGTGCCACCTCAGCATGCTGACATCAGTTCTTTTCTTTCTGCACCAGCCTATGTGCAGATCCGGAGAAGAGCTAGCCCTCGTCATTTGTTTTATTAACTGCATCACTTTTGTTGATTCTTTTTGACGAGTTTTGGATGTGCTGAGGGATGTCCTGAAAGACCAGATTCAAGCCCTGCGACTCCTGTCACCGAATAATGTTGGTGATCTGCACCTCGTCTGCCTCTGGTGTCTGGAGCACGACCACAACCCGAAGTCGTGCTCTGAGTGTTGGCCCATGAACACGAAGGCTTTTAGGGAGTGGTCCCTAATGTCGTGGCAGCCTAACCCTCGACTCCTCGTCACTCCTGGTCTTGTTCGAGAGGAAGGTCAGGAGACCGGTTGCAGAGTCATCACCACTCCCCCTTGTCCAAGTCATCTGGACGGTCGGGTCATAAGACAAAGGCGGCCAAATATTCTTTGTTTTCACCCCGTCTCTTGTATGACTTGACGAGGGAAGAGCATCAACGCTCTTGCTTCCGTCTTTGGAGACTCTATCTGGGTCGGCTCCATGCCTCCCTGACTTTTTAGGAGCCGGTGCCACCCCTGCCCAACTCAATATTATGAGGCCATGAGCCTAATCTTTGGGCAGACCGAGTGATGGCCCCCTTGATTTCAAAGTCATAAGCTTTGGCACAGACTCCAGATGGCACCTCTCTATCTTTTCCTGGATCCGTCCCGGTGCCAGTCGTACGAACGCGACCTTCCCCGGCATCGGGACAGACGTCGACACTCCCGACGTCGGTTGGGCCCACAATTGACGTTGATCCTATACTGAATCCCCAACGACCAGGAGCCGGAGCGGCGTCGCTTGACTCCGATTCAGTTTTTCATGGGATCTCCTGGGGATAGTGTGAAGGGCTTGCTGGACCCTTTAAAATACCAGCTTGACCCTGACATGGACTGGGTTCAGGATTTGGGTGCACTGGTGTTAGACACCTCCCCTGACGCTGGCATGCTTTCTCCCCCTACTGTGTCTACGGGAGAGGGTGCGTCATACTCTATGGTGGTGAGAAGGGCTGCTGAGGTTTTGGACCTGGAGCTTTATTCTGTGGTGGTCAGGACTAACCACCTGACCGAGGTGCTGAAGCATTGGGCCTCCAACTCAGAACCCCTCCTTCCCTTCAATGGAGTCTTTAGACGTCCTTCTGGGTTCATGGTCCAAACCCAGCACAGGGGCTCCTGTGAATAGGACGGTTGCCTGCCATCGGCCTACACCGACCGTCCCCAAATTCCTGACCCCACGCCTGAGAGCCTTGTCATCCAGTCTTCGTCATCCTCTAGCACGTTCCCTACTGCTCCCCTGGACAGGGAATAAAAAAGACTGGATAACGTGGGGAAGAAAATGTTTTTCTTCCACCAGTCTAGCGCTGCAATCAGTGAACACCGCATGCCTTTTGGGCAGATACTCCCATACTCTCTGGGATACGGTCACCCAGTGCTGCCTCGAGTCCCGGAGGAGGCCCAGACCGTTCTCTCCCAAGCCATTACGGACGGCAGAGATGCAGCAAAGTTAATGATTTGTTGTGGACTGGATGCATCAAACTCACTGGGCAGATCGGTTGCATTGACGGTGGCTTTGAGGTGCTTCGTCTGGTTGAGGACGTCTGGCTTTTCACAGGACATCCAGCAATCCTTGATGGACATGCCCTTTGATGGCGCCCGTCTCTTTGGAGAAAAAGTGGACTCAGCGTTTGAGCGCTTTATGGATTACTGGGCTACGGCTCGGTCCCTTGGCCTCATAGCTGCTCCTCACCCCCAACAGCCTGCTTTTTGCTCCTTTCATGGCTACGGAAGTGGCACTCAACTGCGTTCCTTTGCACCTGGCCACCGATCCGTGCTTGGTGTACAGCCTCTGTGCAGCCGCAGATGCAGGATCCCATGAGGTCATGGATCAGGGAGCCAGCAGTCCACCCGCACCTTCTCCTCTGCCTCCAAGCCTTCCTAGTCCGCCAGAACATCCAGGACCAGTTGGCGGCAGGATCTACCATCACCTGCCCCATTGGTAATCCATTACCACAGACAGGTAGGTGTTACAAATTGTCAGAAGGGTCTACTCCCTCCCCTTTGAGACTCCTCCTCTGGCCATACCACCATTATACAATCATCTGTTGGAGGATCATTTTGCACTTACCTGCGAGGATGTCACGGCTCTCTTGGCCGAGGGAGCCATAGAGAGGGTCCCTGAGGCAGAAGTATGTCGTGGTTTTTATTCCCGCTACTTTCTGGTGCCCTAAAAGGACAAGGGCCTTTGCCGTATCCTGGATCTCCGGTCCCTCAATCTTTCCTCAAGAAGAAGTTCAAAATGCTAACCGTAACCCAGGTTCTTTCTGCCCTAGATGGTAGAGTTAGAGTTGCAGCACGCCTGTTTTCACATTCCCGTCCTGCCAGCCCACAGAAGTTACTTGCCATTTGTGGAGGGTCATGAGAACTTTCAGTTCACCGTGCTCCCCTTTAGCCTTACCAGCGCCCCTCGGGTGTTGACAAAAGTGATGGTAGTTGTTGCAGCTCATCTGCACGGGTTAGGGGTCCCAGAAAGTCGCCTCCCAACCCCACACCACAGTGAACTTCAAACATTTGCTGGGGTTCACTATAAACGTGGTGAAGTCACACCAGACTCCCTCTCAGACGCTCCATTTCATTGGACCCGTTCTGGACACAGGGCAGTTTTGGCTTATCCTCCCGAAAAGCGAATCCAGGATATTAGGGCTATGATCCCGCTGCTTCAGCCTCTAGCCTGGATTTCGGTGAGAATTACTCTGAGGCTGCTGGGCCTCCTGCATCCTGCTGGTCCAACATGCCAAATGGCATATGTGGGCTCTGCAGTCGGACCTGAAGTTCCAGTGGGCGCAGCATCGGGGAAATCTCTCCCACATGGTCCAGATCTCGGAGGGAACTGTGAAAGACCTGCAGTGGTGTTTGTCAAATCTAGATTGGGTCAACCACAGATCCTTTTCCCTTCTCTAACCAGATGCCACTCCTGGGATGGGGTGGCCACATAGAAGAGGCGGAGATCAGAGGCCTCTGGTCTCTGGCGGAGTCCGGGCTCCACATCAACCTTTTGGAGCTCCGGGTGATCCGACTTGCATTGAAAGTATTCCTTCCCTCTTTTAAAGAGTAAGTGGTTCCGGTGTTCACCGAGAAAACCACTGTTATGTGGTACTGCAACAAGCAGGACGGAGTGGGGTGGAGTACCCTTTGTCAAGAGGCTCTTCGCCTCTGGTCATGGCTGGAATGCCAGGGCATTTCACTAGTGGTTCAACATCTGGCGGGCTCTCTAAAAGTTACAGCAGATTAACTCAGCCGTCAGTGTATAGTTGATCACGAAGGGCGCCTCCATCCAGAGGTGGCGCAAGGTCTCTTTTAGCAGTTGGTAGAGCCTTGCCTAGATCTGTTTGCCTCCGCAAAGAACGTGCAAGGTCTGCTGTTTTGCGTGTTGAAGTTTATAAGGCGGCACTAGCTCAGTGATGCTTTTCGTCACAAGTGGAGCTCAGGCCTCCTGTATGCCTTCCCACCAATACCACTTCTGCCCAGAGTTCTGAAGAAGATGAGGCACGACCAGGACCAAGTAATCTTGGTGGCTCCGGACTGGGCACAAAGGCCCGTATTTATACTTTTTGACGCTAAACTGCGCTAACGCAGTTTAGCGTCAAAAAGTTTAGTGCCGGCTAACGCCATTCTGAAGCGCCATGCGGGCGCCGTATTTATTGAATGGCGTTAGCCGGCGCTAGCAGACCGGCGCTGCCTGGTGTGCGTGGAAATAAACCCACGTACACCAGGCAGCGCCGGCGTTGGGGAAAATGGCGTTAGGGCGTCTTAAAAATGGTGCAAGTCAGGTTGACGCTAAAAAATTGCCTCCACCCGATTTGCGCCATTTTTAACGACGCCCAGACGCCATTTACATGACTCCTGTCTTAGTAAAGACAGGAGTCATGCCCCCTTGCCCAATGGCCATGCCCAGGGGACTTATGTCCCCTGGGCATTGTCATTGGGCATTGAGGCATGTGGGGGGCACAAATCAGGCCCCCCTATGCCAAAAAAAATATAAACAAAATAAATAATTATACTTACCTGAACTTACCTGAATGTCCCTGGGATGGGTCCCTCCATCCTTGGGTGTCCTCCTGGGGTGGGCAAGGGTGGCAGGGGGGGTCCCTGGGTGCATGGGAGGGCAGCTGTGGGCTCATTTTGAGCCCACAGGTCCCTTAACGCCTGCCCTGACCCAGGCGTTAAAAAGAGGCGCAAATGCGGGGTTTTTTGCCCCGCCTACTCCCGGGCGTGATTTTTGCCCGGGAGTATAAATACGACGCATTTGTGTCGCAGTCATTTTTTTGGACGGGAACGCCTACCTTGCATCTCATTAACGCAAGGAAGGTGTTCACGCAAAAAAACGACGCTCTTTCCTCATACTTTGGCGCTAGACGCGTCTAACGCCAAAGTATAAATATGGCGTTAGTTTTGCGCCGAATTTGCGTCGAAAAAAACGACGCTAATTCGGCGCAAACGGAGTATAAATATGCCCCAAAGAGTCTGGTATCCTGACCTTTTAAGCTTGGCCATCCATCCTCCAACTGGACAGCTCCTTTGGGAGGCTCTTCTGTCGCAGTAGCAGGGGACGGTCATTTGCCCGAACCTGTCCAGTCTCCGCCTCCTTGTGTGGAGATTGAGGGGTGGCAGTTGACAGCTGTAGACCTTTCGCCCAAAGTCTGATGTCTTGGCAGCCAGGCCTCCCTCCACCAAAATGGTATACACCTGTTCTTGTAATAAATGTGTGGCATGGTGCATCAACAAGTCTGTTGATCCCCCTGTCTGCACCTCTCTCAGAGGTTCTCCTTTATATTCTCTGTAGACCGGCAGGGCTCTGCTTTGGGCACCTTCAAGGGTATTTGTCTGCCGTCTCTGCCTTTTTAATGCTGCCAGGCAAACTTTCTCTGTTCAAATCTCCCATTGTTGGGAGATTTTTTAAAGGGCTCATCCACATGTTCTTTCCTATTCCATTCATATTGCCCCAGAGGGATTTGAAGTTGGTCCTCACATATCTCATGTATGCTCCTTTTCGATCCGTTCCACAACTGTCCCCTGCGGCTCTTGCCTCTTAAAACTGCCTTCGTGATTTGCATTGCCTCTGCTCGCAGAGTGAGTGAGCAAGCTCCATGCTCTCTCTTCGAAACCACCATTCCTAGCAGTACATCCTGACAAGGTGGTGCTTGGTTCTAGAGCTTCCTTCCTTCACAAAGTGGTGATACCTTTTCACATAGGCCAATCAATCACCTTGCCTACTTTTGACGCAACCCCACATCCCCTCTCATGAGGAGGAGGGACTCCACCGCCTGGATCCAAAAAGAGCGTTGGCGTTCTACTTAAATCGTACAAAAGATTTCCAGGTGGACGATGAACTCTTTGTGGGTGCGAAGAAAAGAAGGGTGGTGCAGAAGAGGACCATCTCTCCATGGGTAGTCCTGTGCATCAAAATGTGCTAAACTTGGGTGAAAAAGCAACCCCCTGAGGGTTTGTGTGATTCTACCAGAGCAACTGCTGCTACCACAGCATTAGCACATGGATTTTCAGTCCTGGATAATGGTCATGCGACAACGTGGGCATCTTTTGTATACGTTCACCAAGCATTCCTGTCTGGACAATCAGGTCTGCAGAGACGGCGACTTTAGTCGTTCGTTCCTGCAGGACTTTTTGATTTGATATTAGTTCGCAGCCTACCACGGGGGATGGTATTGTTGGGTATCTATTCGTAGGTAAGGAATCTGCAACTAGAAGTCTCTATCAGATGTACAAGTTACTTACCTTTCGTAATGATTTATATGGTAGAGATATATTCTAGTTGCAGATTCCTTACCGACCCGCCCATCCTCCCCACACTGTGAACTGACTTGTAGGGACAGGAACTTCCCTTTAAGGGCCCTAGTTTTGGCGCACTATTCTCAGTGTTTCTTATGGCTCAGCACTACCGGTGTAAAAAGAAACGGACAGCGTGCCGAGGTGGTGCCCTTTAAACGACTGCAACGTCATCACGGTGACCATGACACCCGTGGAGTCGACCAACGCCACCTAACCACGCGCAAGGGTACTGCTGGAAGAAAACTCTCCAGATCTGGTCTGACACCTGGGGGAAATTCTAATGTAAGGAATCTGCAACTTGAATATGTCTCTACTAACTATATCGGTACTGAAAATAAGTAACTTGTACTTTAAAGATGCACGCTGCACCCATCACTAAGAATTATTATTATTTATTTTTTTTAAAGTAGGCATCTAACTGGCTGTCCTGTATTATAGATAGTCCTCTTTCCAGAGGGTGCTGGTGGCACCTACAAATGAGGAAAAATTATGCCAAATGGGCAAGGGTGGGGGTTGGTGACTAGTAGTTGCTGTGCCATTAGACAAGGAAACCTCTGGTCACTCAAGCATGACATCAAAATGTTTCTGCAGGTTGGATCACAACAAATACAACACGGTCAACCATGCACTGGTCCACGGTATGACACTGTATCCATCCGTTTCAGCTCCCCACAACAAGGTATAAAGCACTATAGAAATGCCACAACACAACGCAGTGGAATCAACAAGCCCTCCTGTATCGAAGAGCACTGTCCCATATTGAGTCATAATTAGTTGACAAAGATATTAACGGTTGATGGAATCAGCAACTTCCTCAATGAGAAAAGGTGTAACCGTTGTGGTTGGCAGAAAATACCAAACAAAACCCAAATATAAGTAAGGGTATTTTGCTGCTTTGTTTTGTTTCTTACAGATATTTTTGTCAGAGAATTCAAAGTGCAAAAAGTTCCTAATTATACAAAACAGCTGTAACATCATCCTTCACGTTTAATTAATGCAGCACTGAAATTAATATTGGTCTATGAGAAGATAAAGTTGGCTGATAATTCTTTCAACACTGATTTTATTAAATAAACTTTTGTTATTTTTACATTTTTTTTTTTTAGGTTTAATATTTCACTATGTATTTCAACGAGGGTGCACAGTCTTTGCACTGCGGTGCATCTTCAAATTGATGTGTTGGGTGCAAATAGGGATACTGCGCCTGTTACTGATAAAGTTCTGTCCCAGAGCAGATGCGAACTCGCTGATGCCCTGGGGGTAGCGCATTGCTGTAAAACTTAAGCCATCCTCTGTGTTTCACTGTGCAGGCGGCTGCACTTCCAAGGGGCAAAAGAGAAACACTATTTGCGGATGCACTGTGTGACTGCACCCTCCTGCAGGAGGATGTCAGTGAGGGCCTCTAGAGGGAAGCCTGTAGGGGGCGCAATGACAGTGCACCACCTTTTTAAGGTACAGTCAGTGCACTTCCTGAAGGTCTCGCTGCCTCTGCACCTGTGTCCATAATAGGGTGCAGGTGCAGAGACAAAGGGGCATATTTATACTCTGTTTATATTTTGGGGCTAGACATGTCTAGCGCCAAAATATTGAAGTTAACGTCATTTTTTGACTGTGGAAAACTACCTTGTGTCAATGAGATGCAAGGTAGGCGTTCGTGGGCAAAAAAAATGACTCCAGAGCCCTAGCGCTTTACTTATCCTCCTGTGCAAAAATCACACGTGGGAGGAGGAGGACCTTAAATAATGGCGCTAAGCCTGCTTAGCACCATTATTTAACGCCTGGGTCAGGGCAGGCGTTAGGCGACCTGTGGGCCTTTTTCCATGGTCAGAGACCATGGAAACAGCCCACAGGTGCCCTTCCATGACCCCAGGGACACCCCCACCCACCTGGAGGGGGGGGGGGTTGGGGTGGGCGGGTGGGCAGAGGGGTTTGGGGGGGGGTTGGGGTGGGGTGGGCGGGTGGGCAGAGGGGGTTGGGGGGGGGGCGGGGAAGGGTGTTGGTGGGCGGCCGGGGGGGGGGGTGGGGGGGCTAGGGGGGGGAGGGGGTGGCAGGGGGCTTGGGGGGTGGGGGGGGCTAGGGAGGTGGGGGGGTGGTGGGGGGGGGCTGGGGGGGTGGTAGGGAGGGCGGGGGTGGGGGTGGTAGGGAGGCGGGGTGGGTGCAGTGGGAGGGGGGGGGTGGGCGAGGGGGGGGTAGGGAGGCTGGTTGGGTGGCCAGGGGGGTAGGAAGGTGGGGTGGGCGGCCGGGGGGGGGCTAGGGGGTGAGGGGAGTAGGGCAGCTGGGGTGGGGGTGGTAGGGGCAAGGGGGCGGGCAGGGGGGTGGTGAGCAGCCAGATTAAGTAAAATAAAATGGGTGATTAAGTACGTTTGCATCATTTTGTGGCTTTGGTTGGTACAGCATCATACAGAATGGGTACATGAATGTAAAAATAGGTTTGATAGCTTGTCGAGAGGCAGCTACTCTTAAAAAAGCCCCGCAAAATGGTGTTCAAAATTAGTCAAAATATATTTTCTTTTAACCACAGACCTTTTTCTGGATTTCCTTCTAACAGAATCATACCGGTGCCAAGCCCCAAAAATATGTTGCACTTGTACAGAAATTAAACAAAAAGTATGAGGGAGTTACCGTTAGAAAAAGAAATGACTGATAAAATGCCCTCGGCATTTGTCGGACTACTGGAACAGAGCTGCTTACCTCTGAACAGATAAACCGAGCCTGATCAGACCTCTGTTCTTTTCTGTTATGTGTTTGGGACGAACTGGGGCTTAATTAGGGGCATATTTATACTCCGTTTGCGCCGAATTAGCGTGGTTTTTTTCGACGCAAATTCGGCGCAAAACTAACGCCATATTTATACTTTGGCGTTAGACGCGTCTAGCGCCAAAGTATGGGCAAATAGCGTCATTTTTTGGCGTGAACGCCTTCCTTGCGTTAATGAGATGCAAGGAAGGCGTTCCCGTCTAAAAAAATGACGGCGACGCAAATGCGTCGTATTTATACTCCCGGGCAAATATCACGCCTGGGAGTGGTCGGGTCAAAAAAACCCCGCATTTGTGCCACTTTTTAACGCCTGGGTCAGGGTAGGCGTTAAGGAGCCTGCGGGCTCAAATGAGCCCACAGGTGCCATCCCCTGCCCCCAGGGATCCCCCCCTGCCACCCTTGCCCACCCCAGGAGGACACCCAAGGATGGAGGGACCCATCCCAGGGACATTCAGGTAAGTATAATTTTTTTTTTTTTTTTTTTTTTGGGTGGCATAGGGGGGCCCTTATTTGTGCCCCCCTACATGCCACTATGCCCAATGACCATGCCCAGGGGACATAAGTCCCCTGGGCATGGCCATTGGGCAAGGGGGCATGACTCCTGTCTTTACTAAGACAGGAGTCATGTAAATGG